>NC_041398.2:196907730-197207730 GCF_900747795.2 Erpetoichthys calabaricus | reverse complement strand
TTTCCAAAATAGGAGACAACTTGTGCCAAACAGTATTATGTTGAAATGCTATTGGATATGACATCTGAATGTGGTACAATGATAGCTGACAGACTGGGGCACAAAAGAAAATTGATTCCAGGGTTGTGCATCACAAAATGTCTTCAATTATGCACTTTAAATTCCATTTTATTTTTTAAAGAAATCCGATATTAACAATACTTTAGCAAAAAATGCACGTGTTTCACAAGTGTATATATGACTGGATAAACGACATGTGAATTGTGAGACACGAATAATGTGAGGTTTTTTACATTTCATGGACATTTTTATTATTGTTTGCTGTAATGCAACCTTGATCACCTATAGAGCACCATCCTATCACAAACTTTGCTACCTCCAATCTCCATGAAAACATGAGAATAAGAGATTTTCTTAGTTATCACTGCAAATCACATGGGGTAAGTAAAAAAAATGTTATTTTTGGACAGTATCCCTTTAAGACAGTTAGAGATCTTTACAGTGTATAGACAACATATTTGAATTTTATGAACAATTGCACTCCATATTTAATTTTCCACCTACAGTACACGTTTTCCTATATATAAAAAAATTACACATTATTTTTTAAAAAAAGAACCCACCCCATTTCCAAAACTTCTCACCCACCTCTATCCCAGAGGCAACCCCTGTTATTCTTGATGAAAACATAGACAGCAATCAATAAAAAATAAAACTATTTCAAAGAATCCACTCCTCAATGATCCTTTCAGTCTTGATGAAGACTTAGACAGCAATTCAATAATATTTTAATATATTTCAAAGAATCTATGCTTCAATGATCCTAGGGAACAGTGGGAATGTGATTTTTCAAATAACATCTGTGGGCGACATTCAATAGTATCTCAAATTAGAAAAAAATCTAATTCTCTTTAAGATAATATGTTCAAAACCTTTATAAAATATGGCAAGAATTCATTACTATAATTTTACATAAGCATGCTGGGCCAATGATTAACTATCTTATGCTATTAATTGTTCTACTATATTATATTTAAAAAGTTAGATTGTGTTTTTCTGCTTTTGTGTCTTTTTTCATTCTCTTTAAAGGGGGTTGTGTCTTATTTATCTTTCCTTTATAATTTTGTTTTTCCTTTGATTTCTCTAGATTGATGATTATGGAAAAAAAACAGTTTGGGAAAATTGATGGGGAGATGGCATCAACTGTCAATGAAACATGTAAGTGTATATGTTATGTGAACATTAAATACACATTTAGTACATCATCAATGTTAAACTTTACATTTATTGTCACATATGTGTAAGCATAGCTGCAAGAATAAAGAACATTAACTGTTTGTCAGTTGCTATGTGGATGGGGCAATGTTATCATCACTGTGCCATAGTTCTAGAATACTAGGTTCATATTATAGCCTGATCATTAGTTTGTGGAATCATTTATTATAACTTGTTTAAAACTGTCAGGTATTTATTAAATCATGGTTACTGTTCAGTTTTCATAATATTATGGGATCTTACTTTAACATGCAAAATTATGTAGTGGAAATCATAATACTGTATATGAAACTACAAAACAAAGTTTTTATGACAAAAACTGCATTTAAAATTTTTAAGATAAAAAGGGTTAGATTCTAAAACAATCAAAACTTAGTTTCATTTTGCAAATGATGGCAGCAAGGTTACATACTGTTGAGTACTCCCGCCATTCATCACTAGAGTCCTAGGTCTGAATTCCAAAATGGGCGCTTTCTGTACATCTACTTTGCATGTTTACTATGTTTATGCAAGTATCAGCCCCACATCTAATAGCCATACAAGTTAGATTAATTCATCTATGCTTTTTCCAGTCCTTTTATCCAGTTTAGGAAGTAAATGACTCCACAGTACCCCAAGCAATAAAGATATATTTGATCATTAAAAGTTATTGAGAACATATTTCCAGGTTTCAAAGTGCAAGTGCAACATCTTCTAAAGCTTGTTGTTTTTAATAATCAGAATTGCATAATTATGTATTCATTATTATGAATGAGCACACTGATCCTTTGAGTAATTTGTAAAAAAAAAAAAAAAATAATAATAAATGAAGCTGTCTGAATGGTCATTGGTGTTTTATTTTAGAGCAGTTGAAATAACAAAAGAAATGTGAATCTGGTGAAATAAAGAACAAATTGTATGGAAAAAGGTGTAATGAGAGCATCAGGTAAGGTGATTTGTGGTTTTTATTAAATAACACAAAGTTACATGCATCTGTTTTAATACATTCTTATTTGTCTCTGACTCTGTAAGTGTCAACGTGATGAATTTTGGTCAGCTATGCAAGCAAGAGATTTATTGTACTCTGTACATGTAACAATAGTACTACTACTACTACAACAGCTATTACTATGTTGTTTCTATTGTCTATCTTCTAACTTGGATGTTATGGATATAGTATTTTTGACAGTTTATTGGCAATGAACTCTAACACTTATTAAGAAAAGTTTGCAGAAAGGTGGGATCTTTGATAACAGAACTTATGCAAGGCAGGAACCAAACTCTGGATGGGGCACTGTTCAGCTACAGTGCACCTTAAGGCAAAACACTACTTTCACTGGAATTGGGAGAACTGAGCTAAGTATCTAATTCAAAGTAAAAACTATACTCAGTACACAGAAGTTGTTAAACCTAATCTTAAATAAACAGAAAATAAGGATTTTCTGGTGTCTCTGTTTGTTAGTTTATTAATGATTTTCACTATGCACAAGAATAAAATACAACAAACACATTTTGCTTTCCAATAAAGTAAAAATGTTGCCTGTTCAATTTATGTCTTGTCTAAGATACTGCAAAAGGGTACTCCATGTCAAATGCTTCTTCTCACATTTAAATGCAGAAAATAAGATAAAGTCAAGAAACACTATCTGTTGAGAAACTTTGCGTTCATAAACAGTATTTGGATGCATGAACGTTGGTTACCGGGTAAATATAACCTTTGTGTATGTTTTTTACTTGTAATATTCATATTTAGCACTGTAGCTGTCTTAGTCATCATAACAGAATCAAAAAAAATGAAAAAAGGTGACTAATGTTAATCAAATTTCTTTCTCAAATGTAGTTATTGCAGATTTCAACAATTTATTAATGTTTTACTTAGTTTAATGTTTACATATCTGTAGAACATGCTTACCTTTTTCTGTAAAATACATCCCTTTAATTTGCTGAATGTCTGAGAAATGGCATCCAAACAGAATTTGTTGAAATAACAGCTCGCAATTCAGGTGTTGCTTTTAAATGCATACTATAATTTCATGTACCATTTTAAACTCATTTAACTAACAGACTAAAGAATACTAATGTATACTTGACACTGTACATCTAAAGGTGGCCTAGAAATAACTCATAAATAATATGAAATACACTCTTAAAATCAAGCTTTAACAAATAATCAAAACATGTGTGAATGCTACTATTCTAAATGATACACAGCCTGCAAACTAATGATACCCTGTGAAAACAATGAAAGGTGCAATAGTACTCAAGCATGTAACTGAGCATGATGGATATTTTTAAGAGGCTTGACAGCCTGTTTAAATACTGGTATACCCTTAGTATAGAATGAAACAGATGGCTGAGCAGAGAGATTAAGTAACATAACATTCAGATCCTCAACTTCAAACCAGTGTAGGAAAAGGATAAAAATTCCATAAGGACCAGAGACAGAGACAAAGAAAACTCAGCAGTAAGACTGGGAAGAAATGATTGATGTAAGCTTAGGCAGGCAAACAAATCTTTGCAAAATTGATTTATAGTCACATGAGGAACTGTTTAATTTCTGATTATAAAACAGGTTTCTCTGACCCTGTTACTGAAGTTCAAAAAGTCATGCTATTATATATGAAATTTCTTCATCTTAGACTTCCACTGCGAACTGTCAAAACATTTGATGATAAGTTTCCCTCGTCAGAAATAAATTTTAGACTTTTTCAAAAGAAAAATGTAAATAGGAAAGTAAAATTAAGAATATTGATTATTTCACATTGTGCAGATAGATATGAGTGTTTTACACAATAAAAAAAAAGTACATGCATAAATTTGAACAACCAGTAATCTAATATATTAATTAAAACAACTTGTGTGGGAATTTTTATTAGTTAAGAGAAGTGCATTTATGCCTGCCTGTAATGATATAATTGTTGAGGGCTAGAATAAATTATTTACCACATGAATCCTTTGTACAAAGATCCTTTCAAAATTTGAGACACAAAGAAAACTTAATACTGTATCTAGTGAAGCAGTGGAATTCTTTGAATGCAAATAAAAACACCAATTCAGGCTATAGAAAATATTATCTTGAAAGTACAAATGCAAGGCTTAGCACTACCTCCTAACTCTTAAGCAAAATAAAAAGTTATTAATTCATTCACAGTGGCACAAGCTTTATGGAACCAGATCCCAGATTAGTTTCTTTTTCTATGGATTCTAAACATTCTCCTTGTATCTGAGTGCATTCTATTTTAGAATATCACAAGGGGGCTTCGCCCCCTGCTCGCTTCGCTCGCCTACCCCTGGCGTTGGGTATCCTGAAATACATTAGTCAAGCTCGTTCATTTTGGAGACGTGCCCGCTTTGCCCGCGGCATTTCACACGCGCGTTGTAGGCGCCTGCATTCATTGATTTTATTCAGCCGGGCTCGTGTTTGTATATCCATCAGTCGAGCTCATTCGTTTTGAACCCGTGTCTGCTTTGCTTCCGCAGTTTCAGACGCGCGTTGTAGGCGCCTGTGTTCATTGATCTTATCCAGGTGGGCTCGTGTTTGTATCGTTGGGCTGTATTGTGTTTGAATTTGGTGTAAAGCGTTCAGCGGTTTGTACAATCCCAAGCAGCACATTATTCCTAACTTCACTCCGCAGCAGTGCCACTCACAATATGGCGGTGACGCCTGCGCCTTCACTCCGCAGTAGTGCCACTCACAATATGGCGGTGACGCCTGCGCCTTCCGTACTATGTCGGGTTTCACTATGCTGTGTAGGCGCCTTTGCCTTTCGTACTTTCTCTGTGGACCTGTGGGGCCTCCATAGCCTCTTCCGTTTGAATCTGGGCTGCAGCGCAGAATCCTCTTTTTTGTGTGGCTGTGTCGTTAGTCGTTAGCTATGGGCGCGTTGTTGCTTCATTTCTCATTCACGTCAGTTGAGCTCTTTCGTTTTTGGGCCGTCACTCCTTCATTCGCGGTGGATACGACTTCGCTTGCTGTTTATGAGACGTGCGCTGTATGTGCCTGCTCAGTATGTCTCATGGTCCCATCGCCGTGTACCTGCGTCCATGCCATCCGCTTTACCATTCTCGGTTAGTAATATGGATCATTAGTGCTTCTAGGTTGCTCATTACTACAATACATACATTTTGTGAGTATTGTCCATTTGTGGAATTCACATATTTTATGAATTAACCTGCAAGTATGCTCCCTCAGTCTTTTCTTTTCTCTCTGTACTCTGATTTTCTTCATACTGTACATCTCAAAGTTGTTAATAGTTTAAAAAGTGGTAAGTTCAAATTGGTCTGGAGTGAGTTATGAGTGTGTGCACGTTTGCTCAATATTGAACAGCATCCCATCAAAATCTGACTCAAGTCCACTACTCTGCAGTGAAAAAAGCAGGAAGAGAAAATGGATCAATATGTATCGAACTAAGTCAGCAAGAAATTCAGAGTCAGATGCATCTGCAAGGAGGCTCAATGGCCCTCTGTGAGAGAGTCAGAGCAGTAAATAGAAGAGAAATATAGTAATGAAAGTGGTCAAATAGAATACCCCAAATGTATACAATTTTGAATTGTTTTATAACATAAGTAATCTAATAATCAAATCAGTTATTCAGGTGTGTTATGTTTATAAATGAAAAGGTATTATTGCCTAAATAGTTGGTAATGGCTGAAGTACATTAGTGTGACCTAAAAGGTATAGATTAAAAACTGACACAGTGACTGAAGTAAGTAATGATGAGAAAAATTCCATGAACAGAGTGCCTGTATACTGTTGTATGAGAAGGGCTGATAATCAACTATATTAACTTCTTTAGCAATTACTTAAAGTATCCATTTATCTTTTTTCATTTCTGAGATTGGTATAAAGGCATTTTAGATTTTGATAGATCTTTGTGCACTCTGGTGGTACTCATTAAAAAAAAGTTTATACTGTATATTTGAACAATAGAAGAATAAATATGCATTTAGACATGCAATATTTTACATAAAAAATAAGAAAATTGCTTAACCAGAAAACTTTTTTTAGCCATTTTTTAAAGTACAGTAATCCCTCGCTACTTCGCGGTTCACTTTTCGCGGATTCACGACTTCGCGGGTTTTTAAATACAAGTGATTGCCCGCCTATCGCGGAAGTTATGTTCCAGACCCATCAGCAACAGGAGAAAATCCGCGATATAGAAAGACCATATAAATAAACATTTTTATAGTTTAAGCCTTAAAATACCTATCCCACATGCATTAAACACATGCAAACTTATAAAACACACTTTGTTAACACATATGATATGTGGATGTCGGGCTAAGGATATGAGTAACATCTCACTATTATAAAACATTTTAACTTCACGCAAGACAAGACAGTGAGACAGGAAAATTGGTGATGTACAGGCTTTTAAATTATTGACACGCAGAGCGACAAGCAGCACAAAGTCCACTTCTCCTTAGCGTTCATTCAGCTCCCAACCCTCTTGACAATGCGAAGTGGCAGGAGCGTACTGCGCTTCCGGGGAGGTGGGGTTTGAGAGAAGGTGCGTTCAGCTCTCACACACCCACACCCACACCCACACACACACTCCTCGCGCAGAGCGACAAGCAGGCATTTTGGCAGAAGCAGCACAAAGTCCATTTCTGCTCAGCGTGAGTTCAGCTGCCCCCCTTCGTCTGATCGCTGCGTGCAGTGTTGGTCTGAGGTGTTTAAGAATGTAGAAAGTGTTTAAGAGCATAGGAAGTGTTTATAAGAGCGTGGGAAAGGTTAACAAGAGAGTGAGAAAGGTTTATAAGAGTGTGGGAAGGGTTTATAAAGCCTTAAAATATGTATAAATAATAAAATAAATATAGGTCGCTACTTCGCGGATTTTCACCTATCGCGGGGGGCTCTGGAACGTAACTCTGGAATGAGAGGCTTAGTGTCACAAAAAAAAGACAGTAAGTTTTTATTTGCTTTTTGAATGGTTTAACCTCCTTAGCATTACATTTTTTTCTTTCCTCAAAAAAAAAAATCATAAAAGGCATTGAATTTTTTTTTGCATGAAAAATGATGTTTTTATTGAATCTAATTTTTCATCTGTAAAACATACAAAACACTAAGAGTACAAAGTCAGAAACATAAAATGTATAATAATGATACAAATAATAATAATCATGAATAATATGAAATGAATAATAAAGATAATGATGATGCTAATACCATATGTACTGTCAAAATACAGTATGTCTTTTGTTGTATATCTTTACTTGGGAAAACTGCTTTGGTGTGCAATCATCAAGAAATAACTTTAAGTACGTGGATCTTGGCAGTCAACGTTCACTTTTACTCCTGGCTTCCCAGCAAAAATCAAAAAGAAGTCATGCTGGTTTATCTGAAGCTGGGTCAAAAGAAACCCAAACATAAGCGTCATTTTCTGATTCATCGGAATCATTTTCGGTTTCACAATCCATTTCAATTTCACTGCCTAAAGACAGATTAACTTCGTCATCACTGCGGATGAGAGGCTCCTCAACATCATGCATGTATCACTGTCAAAAGCATCCAATACCTGGGCTGCTGAAAAACGTTTCTTACAAGACGCCATTATGAGGCTAGGAGATGATTAATCTACACCATTGCTCAGGTAACCCTCGGGCCTGATCCTCTTACCTAATACACAGCTATACAGTTGCCCGAGTAATGCTCAGGACTAATGCTGTTAGTACTTTCACAGCCCAAATAATCCTCAAGTCTAACTCTTATGCATGACGCATCTATACAGCTGTCTGTGTGGCATTCGTGACTAATGCTTTTAACACTGTTTTCACAGCCTAAGTGACACTCAGGTCTAACGCTAAGGAGGTTAAGTAGCAAATCAGCAGTGATGTTGCCTTTCTCCTAAATCCATGACCAGAATTGCACATGAGAAAACAATCTTAGAAAGCTAACACCATAAGTACCAACTCCAGAAATTTCCAGAGCACATCCATCCATTCATTCATTATCTAGACCTGCTATAGTTGCCACCTCATAAATACTTACTTTACACCTCTTTATATCCTCCATGAACGATGATGTTCAAACTGTCATTTCAGTACTTGTTATTAATTTAACTGGCTGCTGCCAAGTCTTTCCTTGAAATATTACCTTAAAATAGATATGGCAGCACCATTTCACTAATGATAGATCCAATAGACGCTTTACACATTCTGCCAAAATTACAGTATCCCCATTTTTCCTTGTCTCTGTTGCCAACTGTGTACACTGTAATATATATACCTACTGGTCCTGTTATTTTTCTTAGACAAATCAAATATAACATTTCTAACATTTCTAATGATACAGTAAATTGTGTTTTTATGTTTATATATTTTAATTAATTTGCTTTTTACTATGTTTATGCATGTCATTGTGTGTTTTATTTTACCCTGCTATATTTGAAAATATGAACAGTGCCCCCTGTAAAAGAAAGTACATAGTGAGAAATTAACAGACAAACTGTTATCAGAAAGCATTTAAGTATTTTTGGATTCAATATAGCTTCATAGGCCCCAGCGAAGACCTAGGATTCGCTGGGAGAGTTATATCTCCCAGATGGCCTGGGAATGCCTTGGGATCCCAAAGTATGAGTTGGTAAGTGTGGCAGGGGCAAAGGGCCTCACAACTAAGACTGTTGCCTCCGCAACCTGGCTTCAGATAACAACAACAAAAATATTTATTTATATGGCATGTTTTCATACAAATGATGTAGCTCAAAGTGGTAGAAAGAAAGAGACAGAAAGAAAAAAGATAAATATAAAAATAAGATTAGACAATACTAAGTAACAAAGAATAAAGTAAGGTCCGATTGCTAGGATGACAGAAAAAAAAAAAAAACTCCAGAGGGCTGGAGAAAAAAAAAAACAATCTGCAGGGGTTCCGAGGCCACAAGACCGCTCAGCCCCCACTGGGATAAACAGTGGAAAAATGGATGAAATATGGCTTCAACTAGAAAGATAATTTCAGTTAATAAAATAAAAAAAAACGTTTAATACCATTCCCTCTGTCAATACTCGCATAACATCGTCCCTTGACCTTGCACAGTTGCATGACCTGACTTAAAAGGCAATGTGTACAAGTTTTGCAGCTCAATTAACATGCAACACAAAACATTAATGCTGTTGTAAACATTCCAGGAGCATATACCTTGTTCTGGACTTTAGTTAATCTTTAACAACTAATGCCTAACCCCAGAATATGCAATGATCTTCAATGTGAGTGTAACATGTTATTCCATAATTTCTTATTCATAATGACAGAAACATGTTAAGACCATCTAGTGTTACTTTTTCTGTAAATTATGGCTTACATTAGGGTTTTTGGCAGACTGTGCAAATTCAATCATACAGTCACAGATATTCATCCATCAATCAACCTGCTTAGTCCTGGACAGGCTCACAACGGGCGCTGAAGCCTGTCTCAGCTAGCATAGAGTGTAAAGCAGGGTGAAACCCTGGACAGGGTACCAGTCCATCACAGATCAAGCGCGCGCACACACCCCCCACCCCCCCCCCCCACCACCAATTTACATAACATTAGGGGCAATTTAGTATTGCCAATCCAATTAACCTGCATGTCTTTAGACTGTGGGAGGGAACTGGATTACCCAGAGTAAACCCATGCAGACACAAAGAGAACATGCAAAGACCTAGGACATGAACCCTGGTCTCCTTTCTGAGAAGCAGCACCGTTACCACAGTGCCACCATGCAGCCCTTACATCCATACATAAGTTCTACAAAATTATTATCCAGTTTAGGATCACAGAGTGCCAGTCCTAGCAGGAGTGTTTGAAGCCTACCCTAGGGTTCCAGTATATCTCAGACAACATTCTCAGAAATAACCACACACTCAATCATATTGGGCCAAATTTGAGCAGCCATTTAATCTATTATGTACAGTAGGTCTCTATGACATGGGTGAAAAAAAATTCAGTATCAGAAAAAAGAAAACCCATATTGACAAAGAAAGACACAGATGGACAGAAATAAAAAAATGTTACTAATATTGCCTTTTAAGGCATTGTACTGACAGCACATTTTTATTTCACAAATTTACTTTCAGTAGTTTCAGTGCAACTGTATTCCTGGTGTTCTCCAAAAAAAAAAAAAAAAAAAAAAAAAATTATATATTATACATTATATATATATATATATATATATATATATATATATATATATATATATATATATATATATATATATATAAAATAAAATAAATAAAGCAAATTTTGCAGCTTGCAAGTGTTCTGTTTATAAACAATGAAAAATGAACAAAATTTAAAATCCAAGAAAAATAGTGTGTCCCTAATTTGGAATCACTTTGTTTTTAAAATTGATGTTGATAAATGATATGCAATCTGCAAATATTGACACAGACTGGCATCAACCCTGAAACGAAATGCTACAAATGCAGTTGATCGCTATGAAAGTCAGCCACAGAAGCCTGGAAGCACTGGTATGCATAATCAAGGACAACAGAACAAACACTGCATGGAAAATAGTATGGATGGACAAGATGTGTTTTGGCTACAGCCTATACCTGGTAATACAGTATGTAAAGATACATTTTCATTCACACTCCTCGCCTATTCTTTAGGCTAGTGTAAATTATTCAGGATACTTTTTGCTAAACAGATTTGTTTATTTTATAATTATAACACAAAATAATATGCATTAAATAATAAAATTATATAAATAACAATTATTATAATTGCTATTAAATGCTGATTTTTAATTTATATTAAAAGTTTCATTTAAGATGTTAACAGAGAAAGCAATGAAGGATCCCAGTATGAAAAAGCAACTGGCCTACAGACTAAAGATGTCATTGAAGGTTTTTATTCTGATGGTATAATAATAATAATAATAATAATAATAATAATAATAATAATTCATTACATTTATATAGCGCTTTTCTCAGTACTCGGTATCCATCTAGAAGGCCCTCCACCTCCTTCAGGTGTTCAATTATTCACTTTCAGCAATATCATATTTTAGCTATAATGGATCTGCTCCTATAACAGCATCTTGACTGACTTGGGGGAAAATAATTCAGAAGTGTGAACAGGTGAGCTACTGGACATGACAAGGTTTGTGGAGCTTAGGTTTAGGATTTAGTAGATAAAAACTGGCGAAGTCTCTACAGTTAAACCCAGAGATGATGTATTTTATACTCCAGCATGGGCAACAGGTCAGGTTTGGTAAGCATATGTATGACAAATAATTAATTCCTATATCTGGATCTGGATATCTTTCACATTATGTTCTTAATTGACTGTCCATATTTGCCTATGCCACAGAACCCAAAGGAGAAACTGGGCACAATGGAAAAAAGGCCAATAATGTCTCCCATTTGGACCTTTAAAGACAGCAGTATCTCGGCTGCACCTACCACAACTGTGTTCCTTCAGGAAGCACACAATGCAGAAAATAAAAATTACATGGTCTGTGTTATACTAGATATTGAGAATGATCCTCTAGAATGGTACAAAGTACAGAGTATAAATGTTTCTACACTTAGCAAGCTAGCAAAAACAGTCCTCTGCTAGCCACATAAAAATTTCAGCTTCTAAGAGGGTGTTTGACACACTTGAAAATATTGCCCTTTCTTTCTAATTTACCTCAAAACCACCAACCATAAAAATAAACATACTGGTGTTTCCTAAAAGAAATCTAGATTAATAAGTAGCTTATACAGGTTGATTGTCTCTGGCAAAAATCTGTGCAGTGGTTATTTCCAAATATTAGCTTATTATTTTATTTACAGATTAAAATGTATTCCCTTTTGCTTTGATAGAAACTAATATGCCCTAATTGTTTTTATATAAACTTTGCTTATTGCAACCAAAATTAGTTCAAAACCCAAAATAATGCACTACCCAGTTCCTGAGGATTCAAACTCAGAAACAAGATGCTGTGAGGGAGCATTAATCACTGCACCAAACCCTGAGCAAACTAAAGTTATGATCAACCTAACCTAGTCCATCCACCTGTTTTCTTACTCACTTAATCTAATTCAGGATCGCTTGGATTAGACACCAGCTTTAGGGCATAACCATAGTGACCGATTACAAAAGAAATGCATTAAACCATTCCATGTGGATTTCCTCCTGGTACTCCAGCTTCCTCCAACACTCCAAACACATGCAG
This sequence comes from Erpetoichthys calabaricus, assembly GCF_900747795.2. Classification (NCBI taxonomy): domain Eukaryota; kingdom Metazoa; phylum Chordata; class Cladistia; order Polypteriformes; family Polypteridae; genus Erpetoichthys; species Erpetoichthys calabaricus. Next base: position 197,195,338 of record NC_041398.2, on the reverse strand, counting down.
GTTGAGCTAAGTGGCATTGCATCCAGTTTCCTTCCATACTCCAAACACATACAGATTGGGTTAAGTGACATTGCTAAATTGGCCCTAGTGTGTGCGAGTGTGTTTGTTTGCCCTGTGATGAACTGCTTCCCTGTCTAGTTGTTCCAGTTTTGCACCCAATGATTATTTGGATAGGTTTCAGCTGTCCCGTAACCCTGCCCTGGATAAGCGGGTTAGGAAAATGGATGGGTGGATATATTTATTAAACCATAATTCCTCATATAATGACTGATACAAACTAAAACACACTTCTTGATTTAGTGATTCTTTTAATAAAGTATCATTTTAAAAATATTAATATATCTTTTGCACACAGTATAGTTTTTCAGCACTTTACAGAAAAGCATTACACTAGTGCTAAATGATAAACTAATGAACCAAAAAGGGTACTGCTGAGGTAATATATCCCCCACTTTTCACACAGATAGCTATGTATTTTTCCAGACTGCATGTCATTAGATTACTGCTAAACCATTCTAGGCTGTAACCATACAGGCACCTATACAAACATTTATAGAAAGAAATGTACATTTCTTTAGTAATTTTCTTAGTCACTGATATAACAAAATGACAAGATGCTCAGAAGAAAGTTAATGTTTACTGCTTGTATTTTGGCTATAGAATCAGTCACGCTGAGTTTCCGACAGGATCAAATTCTGCCAGAAAAGAATAAAAAATAATATACTGTAATCCATTAAGAGAAGTGTAATCATTGACATATAATTGAACACATTTCTGTGACTCATAACTGTTCTCAAAGAAAAAACCTTTTTCTTCTTATTTATTTTATAGGGTATTGCCATGCAAGCAAGAACTGTTCATCATGGAAGAAAATTAACTTAAAGCTTCTAAAAATATAAATGTTGTGCTGGACTGGCTTACTTAATTCTTTAGAAGCTGATCTAATTCATTTTGGAGAAAAGGGACAGTGCAGATGTCAAAGATAAAAGCACCACTCTCAAAAGATTTTGTATATTTAAAGTGTGCCAGATATCATGCATAAAACAGCAACAAAAATATTTTCATCAGATGGTATTTAAGAGACTTGAATGTTTACTTTTAAGTGAATAAATGTCAGCAGTATAGATGGTAACTTATAAATAACAAGAAATAAATGTGTGCCAGGGGCATACATGTTTTGGCTATATTTATAACATTCTTAAATCAGTAAAAGAAGAGCTCCATCTGAGCACCACTAAAAGAACAGCATACAGTGAATTTATTTTCTGATTATTTAAATTAAACTAAACAGCCACTCTAATATTGACATATACGGTGCTTTGTTCTTACAATTTTCTATGAAACTATTTTATGATTAAAGACTTTTTGCGTTGTTATGAAAAGCATTTTCTTTACTTGTGTTACCTTTGGTGACATTCACTGTAGTGGAGCAGGTTGTCTCCTTAATGTGCTTAGGCAGCAGCTTTATTTCAGAATTACCTTTTGTAGAGTTTAAGCATTCTACAATTGTTTGTAAGGAGAGTCCGGTTTCCTCTCACAGCTAAAAAGGCATGCTATTAGGTGAACTGGTATCTTTAAATTGCCAAAGAATGTCTGTGTGTGTGTGTGTGGCATTGTTTTGTAACTACAGGAAAGCTTATGCTTTGCTCCTTTTATTAACGTGCTACACTTAGCCACCAAAGAATCCTGACCAGGGAATGCAGGTTAAAAAAGTGGATGAACTGACAAGTTATTTCTTTTATCTGAAAAAGGTGGAATGGTTGGTATGTGTTTAAAAAGTGTATACATGAGTGCCAAGGTCCAAAGCAACACATTTTTCTTTTGATGATTTCACTGAAAAGATTTATTTGCATTTATAAAAGCTATGATGACCCAAGGGGAAAAACAACCTTTGTTCAAAATGTACAACCAGTCAAAATGTTTGGACACACTTTTAAAAATGTATTGCTTTTCCTAGAAATTGATACTTATTTTCATCAAAATACCATTAAATTGATTTAAAAATACAGCCAAGACATTACTAGTATTTCTAATGGAAATTACTGCTTGAACTTATGGATTTTTAAGTCATTATTTGCAGATGTCACTGGTATTTGGCATGTATTTAAGGAAAAAGCCAACTGAGGACCTGTAAGAGCTTTGCCAAACTACAGACTCTGATGCACTTGTCCTCTTGTGCAAATGTTTGGCATGTAGAACGTGTACACATATTTATATAATGTAGGAACATTAATTTATCAATACTGTATCTGTTTAGGAATTCAGCATAAATCATGGTCTGTGAGAAAAGCAACATTTTTTTGTGAATATACATTAAAAAATAATGCATAATAAAAGGTATATCAGAAAAAAACTACACAATATGAAACTATAAACAAGACAAGTATCAGGCAGTCTTTTTCTCAACAAGTGATCCTTTAATGCCAAAGGAAGACGGGCAGTCCAAGGCAGAGTCATGTAAGAGCAGCACATCCCTCAACTTTAAACCTGACAGTTTTTAATATGACAAAACCTTAGTTGATCAAAATAAAAGTGATATGTACAGCCACTTCATGACATAGATTATTCTCATTTCACATAGAGAGGAAAAAGGCTGTAATACTTAAAATCGAAATGTCTGTCAAGGCTGTAATACTTAAAATCGAAATGTCTGTCAAACCATTCTTGAACCATTCTTGTGTGTTAAAAGCCACTATCTTATCTAATGTGAAAAAGACAAAAGCATATCATTTAGTGTAAAATGCAAGTTTTTTTTGACCATGTCATCAAAAGCGATTCCATAAAGCCAACAACTAATATTCGGTATACAGATGTGAAAGAGAATCCTCCATGCTAGTAGACCTTCACAAGTATAAGATATATGTGCCATGAAAATGAATACAGGTAGTAAATGATAGTCGCTCCGTCATCTTCGGCCAGCGGATGCTGTAAGCGGTGGCTGGACGGAGGCTGGAGGGGGGCGATTTCGCTGCTCGCGCAGTGTAGTGTTCCTCCAGTGGCTCCCGGCAGCAAGCGGTTTCAATGCCCGCCCACCACACACAGCTGCCCCGTTTGTTTTAGGTGCGCGGCTGGTAATGCTGCAAGCGTTGATCCGGTTGTGGCTGAACAGGGTGGCAGTGGGTAGCATTGTAGTGTACCTCGGATGGCTATGTGTTGAATGGGGGCAGTGGTGTTGCGTACGCTGCCGGCAGCATACTGTAGTGGAGGTGACTGTGAGGTGGGCTGTTGATGAACTGCCCCTCGCTGCCCCCAGTCATTCTCAATAGCAAGCCTGCTTGTACTGTTACGCACATAGCAGGAAGTTGTCTCGTCAGTACAGGGTGGTCCAGATCTAATTATGCAGATCCAAATCGTCTGGATGACTTTAACTTATGCAGGGACGGTTCCAGTTCGGCGCGAAGATGATTCTTCATGTCATCAGTTTGTACACTTCTCAATGGTCCAGGATTTTTCGAGTGATTTTCTATGTAATAAACTGGATAAGTTATAGCGTAATGAAAATTGCATAATTAGATCCGGACCACCCTATACATCAGACGTGTTGACGACTGGTGCCTTCCTGCTGTGATAGCTGTACAGTGCTGTGCAGAAGAGCTCATCATAACCTTTTGTCTTCACCCTTCAACAATGTCTCTGAAACACAAATCTGATGCAAGTGCTGGTGATATAGTAAAGAAAAGAAAAACCATCACATTCATTGGCAGAGCACTTGGTTACAGTCGGTCAACAACAGCATTTGTTAAAATAATGTACCTGTTGGGCGGCACGGTGGCGCAGTGGGTAACGCTGCTGCCTCGCAGTTGGGAGACCTGTGGACCTGGGTTCGATTCCTGGGTCCTCCCTGCGTGGAGTTTGCATGTTCTCCCCGTGTCTGCGTGGGTTTCCTCCAGGCACTCCGGTTTCCTCCCACATTCCAAAGACATGCAGGTTAGGTGGATTGGCGATTCTAAATTGTCCCTAGTGTGTGCTTGGTGTGTGGGTGTGTTTGTGTGTGCCCTGCGGTGGGTTGGCACCGTGCCTGGGATTGGTTCCTGCCTTGTGCCCTGTGTTGGCTGGGATTGGCTCCAGCAGACCCCCGTGACCCTGTGTTCGGATTCAGCGGGTTGGAAAATGGATGGATGGATGGATGTACCTGTTACGACTTACATACAAATTCAACTTAATTACAAACCTACAGTCTCTATCTCGTATGTAACCCAGTGACTGCCTGTATTTTATTTATAGTTTATAAAAACTGTAACTTCATATTTTCCATTAAAAGTCACAAAATGAACTCTAACACTAATTAAAAGTACAAGAACATTTTAGCAATTACTTATACAATGTATATTTCCTTATTATTGGGGCAGAGGTGTATACAATGTTCTTTCGATTATTAGTACTTCTTTCTTGAACTAAAATCTTTTTAAGATGTGGTTTAACATATTTACAATTATATTTCTGTTGTTTAGTAACACATTGTTTAGCAGTTTCCTTACAATCTATATATATAATTCACTAAGCCGCCAACAAGTAGCCACCCATGGAAAGCACGCACCGACAAGTAGCCACCCATGGAAAGCACGCAAGACAGCCACGCCCACCGTATATAATTCACTAAGCCGCCGACAAGTAGTCACCCATGGAAAGCACGCAAGACAGCCACGCCCACCAACTCTAAGACCATTGGATACGCCGACAACTCGCAGAGCCACGCCCACCAACTCGGACGCAGCAACTCACAACACCGGCCGTCATTCACGTTCGTCTCTGCTAGACTCCACATGCACCTCTGAGCCACGTTGACTTTTCATTAGTCAACTTCAGTGGAACCTCGGTTCACACAGAGGCAGCGCGAGAGAGAGCCGCGCACACACACAAGCAGCGCCAGAGAGAGGCAGAGGCACACACACAGGCAGCGCATGAGAGAGAGCCTAGCACACACACAGGCAGCGCCAGAGAGAGACAGAGGCACACAGGCAGCCCGAGAGAGAGAGAGCCGCGCATACACACAGGCAGCGCCAGAGAGAGACAGACGCGCACACACACAGGCAGCGTGAGAGAGAGAGCCGCACACACACACAGGCAGTGCCAGAGAGAGACAGAGGCACACACACAGGCAGCGCGAGAGAGAGCCGCGCACACACACAGGCAGCGCCAGAGAGAGACAGAGGCACACACACAGGCAGCGCCAGAGAGAGAGCCGCGCACACAAACAGGCAGCCCGAGAGAGAGAGTCGCGCACACACACAGGCAGCGCCAGAGAGAGACAGAGGCACACACACAGGTAGCGCGAGAGACAGACGTGCACACACACAGGCAGCGCGAGAGAGAGTGCCGCGCACACACACAGGCCGTGCCAGAGAGAGACAGACGCATACACACAGGCAGCGCGAGAGAGAGACAGACGCACACACACAGGCAGTGCGAGAAAGAGACAGATGCACACACACAGGCAGCGCGAGAGAGAGGGGGCTGGACGCATAAGGTAGGAAGGCAGTTAGAGAATGCACTGGGCTTGATTATGTTTTCACTTCTGTTTACAGCGATCGGTTCGTAGTGTGCATTGTTGCAATGTTACTTTTCTTGGTGGTTTATTAAATTACGGATTTTTTCAAATGTTCATTTTTTCCCCTGTGCTTAAAACTCATTAAAAAAAAAGTGTTTTTAGCCAGCGGTTGGTAGCGCTATAGCGCAAACTATTACAGTGTTTGTTTTCTCTGTTGTTCAAGGTTTTCTCAGTGTTATTCAATGTTTTTACATTTAGTTTACTATTACGCTGTGCATTCTATGGTTTAATTAACTATATTTGTGCTTAAAAACTTAAAATATATATTTACATACAGTTCATACAGTCTGGAACTGATTAATTGTATTTACATACAATCCTATGGGAGAAATTGCTTCGGTTCACGACCAAATCGGTTTACGACCAGAGTTTTGGAACGAATTATGATCGTGAACCAAGGTTCCACTGTATTCTTTTCGGTTATGACGCACAACCGCGTCCACCATCGCAAACTGTTTTACACGCCATGGTCTTAGAGTTGGTGGGCGGGTCTCTGTCAGTTGCTCTTTAGACCAGGCACATGACCAGGCAGTGTGTATGCTTCAAGTGCGAGGGTGGACGCGACAGGACCATCTAAGAAAAATCATGTCGCAGATGTGAATCGCTGTATGCGGTGTGTAGAACAGTTTGCGAGGGGTATCCCATGGTCTTACAGTTGGTGGGCGGGTCTCTGTTAGTTGCTCTTGCGAGCGGGCACATGACCAGGCAGTGTGTATGCTTCAAGAGCGAGGGTGGACGCGCCAGCACCACCTAAGAAGAATCATATTTGTCGCGGATGTGAATCGCTGTATGACGCGTGTAAAACAATTTCTTTGTCGCGGATGTGAATCGCTGTATGCAGCGTGTAAAACAGTTTGCAAGGGGTATTCCATTGTCTTAGCAGTGTCTATACTTCGATGTGAATCGCTGTATGCAGCGTGTAAAACGCTGTATTGTATGTTGCCCTCTCCAGAGTTACATCTTTTCATTCACCTACAGTCGCATCCTCAAAACTAACCCCATTTGGACAACTGTGTCTTTCAGGAAGTGTTCACCCATCAATACTTTTTTAAAAGGAGACAGGTGAATAATGTATTAGCATGCATCAACAGATAAAATAATTCTGCATTAAAAAAAAAGGAACAAAATGTTCACTGTTTAGTCTTCAATGGGTATGCCCCTGAATAGGAGCAAGCACATAATAATAATAATAATACATTTTATTTATATAGCACCTTTCCCATGCTCATAGTATATATACAAGTGAAAAAGGAGAAGAAAAAAGAAAGAAACAAGACCAAAGCAGATTAAAAAGTGTCCTGAGGCTTAATGAGCATATGAAGTGAGTTAAGAATAGTTTTTGTTTTTTCATGTTTCTTTCATAATGAACCTCCTAACTCCCCTCCCAAACCTACAAATACACACATTTATGTATTAGCAATCCCAGGGGTATACTAGGATTTGGACATTCACATATATTAGGTAAATGTGATCATTGGATATAATTTACAAGTCAAACTCTGGTAAGAGGGCTGAGATCATGATATGTACTCAAACAGTCTAAGAACACTAATGTGACAAAATATATGGTAGTTTCAGACAAAGTGGTGATGACATTGCCTTCTTTTCTTCAGCACAGCACATACTGTAGCTGCAGACCGACACTTAAGATGTAAACTACAACTGAATCCTAATATCAAACCCTACCTCATTGAAAGTCAAAATCTTTTACACGTTAAATGGTGAGTTATCTTTCGAACTGCTACACTTGGCCTCATTTAAATGCACAATCTCTATAACGACACTCTTGAAAAACATATTTTTATTAAGGTGTCAGTGGTCAGTAAAAAGAATAAGCAAAACTCTCCCTTGCAATCCCTAACTGACAAACCTGTATTTCATTTAATCAACCAAAAATTTGGGCTTAATAGCAATCAAGAAAACAAAGAAAAATGCACACTTCTTCCTTAATACTATAATTTAGTGTCAGCACTAGTTCCCTGCTCTGTATCAACCTGGATTCAGCTTCTGCTCTCCTCAGCAAGCTCTCTACTTTTAAGGGAAATTATAATAGAAGCCCTTAGTAGAAGAAGAATTTGGTATGGTAGCCTCACTGAGGCCAGCTTCTCTATAAGACACTGAGTTGCACAAACAGGTGAGAGGTTGTCTTTAAATACCATCTTTGAGTCACTTAAACCTAGAATTAGCCTACGAAAAAACTCGTAATTCTGGCCCACCTTAAATCCCTTCGCACTTCTCCATCAGCGTCTTTTGTCTTGTAAATATGTCAATCAATACAAGCAGCCTATTATCCCATCCAAACCCCCCACCCAATCCCCACCCCCCACCGCTGAAAGGGCAAAACGTTCTCCCAGCTCAAGCCTTGATTATCTGGGAGTGAGGTACCTAGAGTTGAATAGGGAAATAATATATCACTATTTGTAACACATGTATTTCATGTGTGTTCCGTATCTACGTTTTAGTAATAAATGACAAAATGTAGACATGAACTGTATTATGTGTGAAGGCTGAAGACCAAATATCAAATAAACACTTTGACAAAACGTACAAGTATTATATGACAGCTTCCGTGGTAAGCCAGCAAACATACTGTAATAGCACATGTGTTTCTGTTTTCAGGTGTAATCTCTCTCTCTCTCTCTCTCTCTCTATATATATATATATATATATATAATCTAACATCTTTCTGTCTGTCTGTATGTCTGTCCACTTTTCACATGAGAACTACTTAAAAGATTTAGATTGGGTTTTTTTTCTCTATAATTTGCTTGAACATTCCAGTTGATTTTGAGATTTCTCTCATTGCTTTATGTATCATAGTTCACTTGCAGCACTGATTTATTTGCGCGAATCTGAGAGACATGGGGCAGGGCCCTCCTCACTCAAGCACTAGCCTCGGGGCGTTCCTTACCTCCGTTTAGCTAGCGAATAAGAGAACTTCTTAACCGATTCAGATTGTTTTTTTTTTCTATAATTTGCTTGAACATTCTGGAATTTTAGTTCGCTTGCAGGAGCGATACATTGGCGCTAATCCAAGACAGTGGCTGCAGGCCAAGGGGAGGAGGAAGCATGACGTCAGGAGTAGGGAGCCGGGCAGGGCCCTCCTTACTGTTCTTTTTCATTACTACGTGGGCGGAGCTGTGGGGCACGGATAGTTTAAATTATAATAATATCTGCAATTTCAGGTAAATGTTTAGTCTCTCCCAACAAGTTTAATAAAAGATCTAACTCATGAAAGCATTAGCTCCACATGTGCAAAGCATTCAATCACTCAACTGAAAATGTTTAATCAATCACATTTATCTTTGACCATAATGTTGCAATCTAGTTCCATAATGTTGCAATCTAGTTCCACCCTCATTGGGCCACATGTTTTGGAAGTACACCAAATTAGCATAATTTTGGACAAAAATCTATGAATACCTACCAGACATCCTTGTTGTCACAATCATTCCAAAAACATTAACATCTATGTTTGGTGTACTCCCATATAGATTTAAAGTGGAGAAGGCCAAACTGATTGTCATTGTCTATACCACACTACTAGCAGGTAGACTTATCTTGCTCAACTGGAAGAATCCCAACCCACCAATAAGTCTATGGGAACCTGATGTTCTATACTGTTTTAAGGGGGGGAGGGGTATGGATCAAATTCTCAGCTATAGGATCTGTTCAAAACTTTTTAAAAATATGGCAAGATCTAATTAATAAAATTTTAGAATAAGCATTTATATCAGGGAAAATAATATTCTCCCTTCTGTGTTATTTTCATAGTTTTACCTATTATGTTGGCTCTCCCCTCTTTCTCACATGGGGGAAGCGGTGGCTGAATTCTGCTTTGTTAAGTTCAACTTGATTATATGTAATGCTGCTTCCTTCACTGTATAAGTTCAGCTTGATCATATAGAATATTATTTTCTTCAAATAAAATTCATAAAAAAGAATATAAAAAGTCAATAACAATAATTCATGACTTTATACATATCAAATCATCAATAGTATTTTAAATATGTGAAATATGTGATAAATAACAACTGGATAAATAACTTAATAAATAACTTATTGTAAGAGAGATAAAAACAGGGCATTATGTAGTTCTAGTGCATTTGGATTGTGGAAAAAAGCTTCTCCCGAGTATGTCTGAATTCAATTTTAGGTGGCAGTAACGTTTACCTGAATGCAGTACAGAAAAGATTGATAATTTTCTTTGCCTTGGTCTAACATCACTTGGTACAGATGTCCCCAAAGTTGGGGAGTGCACACCCAGTAATGCATTCAGCTAACAACACTACTCTCTTCAAAGTCTTGTGTTCCTGTCACTCCTGTAACATACTTTAATCAAGTTTTATGTGATGTATCATTTTCTTTCCATAGTTAAACTGGTTTGAAGTTTAATTTAACAAATCTATGTATTTTAAATTAATTAAATTAATTCTTTTATGGGTGCCCCATGATTTTATTTTTAGTCACATATAACCAACAAAGTAGCACAAAAAAAATATATATTTTTTTACTTTTTAGTGCATTTTTTAATAAAATCTTGTCACTTAAAAATCTTTGTTTTTATATATTTTTAGCCATCCTAATGCCATACAGTCTTCTTTTGAGTGAAATGTAACATTTATTAATGTTCATTTCTCATTTTAGAAAATCCTAACCAAGGTGAAACCTTACACGTGTGAAGTACTGGAAATGTTTGTTTTTCTATTGGAGAATGAAATCTTTAATCTTTCTTAGAAAAGCCCAATACTTTATCCAGTGAGCCAATATCGTCAAATCAATGAAAACAATATTTCGTCAAATTTCTATATAAATGATGAAAAATTGGTAAAATTGAAAAAAAAAATTAGTTTGTATATATTGGTCTTGTACCATCAACCATTTTATTGAAAATCCAACACGCTAACCACTTGACCAATGCTGATTAATTGTTAGAGTGAAGAAATTTGACAAAACTTCAATATCAATTAATCAAAATGATTTTTTTCAATTTAATTTGTCTACATTGGTCTTTAACCTTTGACCATTTGATTGAAAGTCCAAAACACTAACCATTGACCAATACCACTAATTTTTCATATATATGTGTGTGTTGGCTAAAAGCACTATATATTAGTGTAATCGCCAAAAGTATAATATAAAGAAATTACAGATTTAAATTTGACATAATTAATGTACAGATCCTGGGTCAAAACTGATGAAATATTGCATTGTCATATGAGGTCACCATGCATGCAAAGTTTGAAGGAAATCAGTTTGGTTAAATTGTGAAAAAAATATTTACATTGCATAATTTGACAAACAAACAGAGAGGGCAAGCTGAATTAAATCATGTAATAATAATAAAAATGTTTATGTACTGGGGTAAAAAAAAATAGTGCTTTTTACAATTTGTTAAATAAGACTCATAATGTTTAATTTGTTTGAATATGAGAAATATTATAGGGTTATTTAGATAGCATATCAGTTTTACGGTAATCAAATTTTGTAAACAAGACTGTAATATAAACAGAGGTGGGTAGAGTGGCCAAAAATTGTACTCAAGTAAGAGTAGTTTTACTTCAAAGTAATATTACTCAAGTAGAAGTAAAAAGTAGTCATCCAAAAAATTACTGAAGTAAGACTAAAAAAGTATTTGGTGAAAAAACTACTCAAGTACTGAGTAACTAAACATAATAAATGATTTATTTTTTAGAAACTAGGGGGCTTCGCCCCCTGCTCGCTTCGCTCGCCAACCCCCGTGTTTGGTTTTCCAGATACACACTTTTAAGATTTTTTTTTCTTTGAATTGTTGCTATTTCATTAGTTTCACTTTTATTTCAGAACTTCTGTAAAAACAATATTTGTAATCTTGCGAGTCCCAATATGCTGAATCTTTTTAATGAGGTCAGGATAGGTTTCTCTGTTTGGAATTTCAGCATAGACAAAACGATCTACATCATCAGCAGTTAATAATTTTTTTTTACAAAGTAAAAAAGTAAGTAGAGTTCTACATTGGACTCCTGTCTGTAAAGTCGTGCTATTTTCCTGTCACAGTTCCAAAAGTACATGGGGTTACCAAGGTGATACCCCAGCTTTTGTCTAGGTTTTTGTACAAGGGCTAGACAGAACGTTTTTGACTCCTTGGGTAAATGTAGTTTTTTAAATAAGCAGACAGATAAATATATATACATGAACCAAGTAACCAATAAATGCATGTGCGGTAAACTCCGTTTTTGAAATTCTCAAGATTCTTTATTTGTCACATGCATAGTTATACAGGACAACACGCAGTGAAATGCATCCTGATCCGCTTATCAAAAACTGTGCAAAGTTAGAAGAATATCAGTTAAATTAACAAAAAGTCATAGATTGAAAGATAACAGTATAGTAGAACATAATAAATAGGTACAATTATGTGAATAAAGTAGAATTAAGTGTTAAGGTGCAATAGTGTAGCAATTATTGTACAAAACCAAAGTTAGACTGGTGCATAGTTAAATGAGGCAGTTTGTTTGTTTGCGCTACTGTGATCTTTACTTTCTTTTTTTATATTTTCTAATTTTCCTACTTTCATATCCTTTAACTTTCTCCACATGTGTATAGCGCCTTTTTTTTTTTTGAGCCTTTCTAATTTCACTGGTTTCATAGTCTCTAACCTGCTCTGCATGTGTTTAGCGCCAACGTTTGTAAACGTCTTTATGAAGTTCTACTTTGTCATTTTACTCATTGTCTTTTAATTCTGAACCGTGCAGTACAATACATAGAACAGAATAATTCCTCAATACAGTATAAAAATAAAAATTCTAGAAGTACGGAGTAGAATTTCACATTAGATGATATCACATAATATGATTTGGATTTGTTTTAAGTCCTGGAGACCTCGTTCATCAAGCCTCCCCCATTTTGCCATTCCACATCTGAAATAGCGCTAATCCGATGAAAGGACCCCTCATTCCCATGTCCCCATTCATCAGGGATGACTTTACCTTAGGCAGGCAATCTACAATTTAAAGAGACTGTTATTTTCTTGTGAATTGTTACATATGCATTATTTTCACTTTTACTTTAAAAACTTTTGTAAAAACAATACTTGTTTCTTTATTTCCTGCCCCGCGCGAGGTTACATCTCTTTTTTCCCAGACGTATAATACTGCTCATGTTGTGAAGGGTGTTGCGGCTGAACGTACGCTAAGGATATGTCTTTGGATCATTTGCTGTCTTTTTGCTGCTTGCTAGCTGCCTCTTCTGCCTGTCGCATGTCGTTGTTTTAAGAGCTGGGAACACATGATGCTTGCCTGCCAAAAGCAATCCAACAACTTAGAGGTCTGTTGACTTGTTTTAAATGATGGCTCACTGCCTGGTCTCACGTGATGTTGTAAAAGCAATACCTGTCTTTTATTTCTGGCCACGGGCGTGGTTGAATTCTTTCCTTGCAGGATGTAAAACGCTGCTCACGTTCGGTTGGGGTAGCTGCTGTCGCAGCTTTCTCCACATGTGTATAGCGCCGTTTTTTTTGTGCCTTTCTAATTTCACTGGTTTCATAGTCTCTAACCTGCTCTGCATGTGTTTAGCGTCAATGTTTGTAAACGTCTTTATGAAGTTCTACTTTCTTTAACTCATTGTCTTTTAATTCTGAGCCGGACTGGACGTGCTTTTTTTTTTAATTCCACTTGTTCCGGGCTGATAATTATTTTCCTTATTTTCTGAATTTGCACCTCGATTATTCTTTTTTGCTCTGTTTTCTGTCCAACGCATTTGAATCTCTTTTCTCCGCACCCGATTGGATGTGCTTTTTTTTCCATTCTACTTGTTCTGGGCTGATCATCACGTTCCTTATTTTCTAAATTTGCACCTAGATTATTGTTTTTCTTTTTAGCATTTTTTTCTCTCCATCACTTTTGGATCTCTTTTCTCCGTGCTTTTCTTTCTTCTTCGTTTAATCGTCAACATTTCATTTCTACCCTATTCATTTCATTTCTACCCTATTCATTTTTACCGTATTGACCTTATACACTTTATATGCACTGAGAGCCCTTGAGCTGTGTGTGCTGCATGACTGCCTTTACACTACTGATTTGTTTTTTTTGATATTGCTTGTAAGTAGGGTGTGTCTTGCAAGACTCTCGTTCTATGTTCCCATGAGACGCACCATGGCAGGTCTCTTTCGTCTTGCGGGTCTTTAAATTATCTTCCGAGAAGATCACGTACCGTAGACTATCAGGACAGGGGTCAGGATTTCTTTTTATAACAGAGAGATGTTGTAACAAGACAGACAAAAATATAATGTGCAAATTCTGCTATTTCAAAATAATAAAAAATGAGTAAAAATAAATAATATCTTTACAAAATAAAGATGCGCAAATAACACAAAGTTCCAAATCTCAGTTTTTCACAACAAAGCTTTTGAAGCCAATACCTACAGTAGGTACCATGTATGTTTGAACAGTGCAAACTATTTACAGTGACAAGATATACTGTACACTGACAGTATAACTGTATATTCACTTTGTGGTGTAGCGGGTCTGCACCTTCAAAAAAATAATAAAAAAAAAAAGGCCAGTTTCAAATCCATAAAGCCGTGTCACTCTTCGAAGGCGTAATTGCACAACTGCGGGGAGTTAATGAGGTAGTTGGAGCGAGTAACACCTGCACGTGTGGGTGCAATTGTTCTCAATTGCTTCATTGGCTTTCTGTGGCGTGTGATTAAGGCACACGGAGACAGGAGTGTATATATACGGGTCGGCACAAAAAAGAAGGGGGAATCAAAGAAAAGGAGAAAAGAAAAGAGTCTGTAGGGGACCGGCATCATCACACACTTGCCCTCCAAATAGCATAGCTGATAGAAAATAACATTAGAACAAGGCAGCTTGTGCACGTACAAGAAGTCTCACTTTACCATGTCTGTCTGTGTCTGTGCATGTTTGGTTAAAACGTGCTTGTTCTTCACTCAGTGAAGTGATAGTTAAGCTTCAGCAGGAGTTGGCTCTCAAGGTTCTTACAGTGAAGCTGTGACAGTTTAGCAGTGAACAGGAGCCCCGCATGACTAAAAGTCTCTCACAGGCTGCAGATGCAGGAAGTTTGTGTGTGGTCATGTGACTGCATGGCTATGTCTGATTGGTGAAACAGAGTCATGTGATTATTGTTGCTACGTCTGATTGGTGAAACAGTCATGCAGTAGATCCACTGGCGACTTCCTTCTGGCAAAAATACAGCGTATCTAATGTGTAAATGGAAAAAAGTAACGAGTCGAGTGTTGCCCAATGTAGCGGAGTAAGAGTAGCATTTCTTCTTCACAAATGTACTCAAGTAAAAGTAAAAAGTATGGTACAGTAAAACTACTTTTAGAAGTACAATTTTTTTTAAAAGTTACTCAAGTAAATGTAATGGAGTAAATGTAACTCGTTACTACCCACCTCTGAATATAAATCTCACATGGGAAAGCTAGCATTATTTTTAATTGTGTGCATTTAAACAGAAGTTTACCATGCAAGTGCCTTTTTAGACAGAAGGTTTAGAGAAGAAAAGATAATAATTCACAGAATGACAATGTGTTGTTCAAGACAGAGAGGATATTGGGTGGCATGCAAATAATTGGGAAAATACTGGGAGATATGCAAATATAAAATCAAATACTAAGATAAATTAACTAATGTGTATATGCTTGTAATAAGATATTAAATAAGTGCTTGATAACTTGTAGTCAACACCTTACTGTATTTAGCTAAATGTAGCTTCACTAACAAGTAAAAAGACTATTGAAAATTATCAGATGTCCAATTTAATCTGATGTAACTATGGGTACTTCTTGCATGGTCTGCCACTTAGATACTATATCAAGTAAAGGATGTGAAAGTTTTTTCAGGGACATCACAAGAGGGGAAGTGACAGACAGAGAGAGAGAGACATCAAAAACATCAAGGGGGATACTTTTTATATCTCAAGCATCCCAATGTTCACAAGACTCATGTCTGGCCTAAGAAGACTAAAACTGAAGCAAATAAAAGCCAATTAACTGCCTGTTACAAATCTTGCTATGTGACTCCAATTTGAATCAGTATTTTATCTAATATTTTTGCATATGCCTAGTATTTCTGATGTATTATCTCACCAAAACTGCCTTATTGTTTAGTGACACTAGCAATCACAGGAGGGTTGGAGATTCTACAGAATAAGGAATTAAGATACAGTATTGTGCACACTCTGTAGAATCATATTCCAGGTCTTAAGAGGGTACTATAACAGGGAGATTCCCATTCAGGCTAGTGTAAAATATTTTTAAGGTAGCCAGTCCCTGGAAGGAACAGTTAAGTCCTTGCAGCAGGGGAAACTGAGAGCAAAATTGACCTCAGTCATTCTTTGGGTATTCAGGGGTTTAGCCTTTGCATGGATGGAAACCTGGTAATAAGATAGGTCCCAACAGAATGCAGCATGCAATTGTTAAGGTATTCAGAGATTCAGCCAAATATAAATGTATATTAAAAAGAGATAAGCAACCTTAATTTATTATCCTGTTCAGTCAACCACTGGTCTCAACAGGGAGAAGTACTGTTTATGAAAGATTATATTTGACCATTATTATTTTTTTTCTAATCCATCACAAACTAGGCTATCTAAAGAGAGTTTACACAAACATTTGGTAGCTAGGAATTATCAACAAGCTCCATACAGACAGTCATAATGCCAGGAATTGAACCCAAGCCCTGGACCTATAAAGTATATACACTAATCATTATAAAGCTCCTTAAAAGAAGATAGGCTTTCATGTGCCATTAGTACTGTACAATATTGCCCAAAAGTAGACAATAAGAAATAATCAATAATGTAGCACAATATTTTTTCCAATTTCAAACTTTGCCCATTTCACCAAGAGGACCCACAATGTCCCACTCTTCAAATTGTAATTGATTCATGAATTGAGCAACATCCCCTCCCCTTCAAATGCTGTCTGTTGGTCGTCAAGGAACATAAAAAGGTAAAATTGGGTCCCAAGGCTACAAAGGTTGAGGAACACCAGTCTAAGATAAACACTGTGACCCAGCAAGACAATGAAAATGTTATCCCAATGTGGTTGAGAAAAAAAAAATGTTGCAGCATTCAGTACTTGTACTCATCTGTTCAGGATGACACAGTGGTGCAGTGGAAATGCAACAAGGAAACATGGGATCTAATCCTGGGGGATCCTTGCATAAAGTTAATAAATTCACCCCTTGTCTGCATGAGTTTCCTCCTGCAGTCCAAAGATGTGATAGTTAGGTAGATTAACAATGTTAAATTGGGCATTGGTGTGTATACAGTGATCCCTCGCTATATCGCGCTTCGCCTTTCGCGGCTTCACTCCATCGCGGATTTTATATGTAAGCATATTTAAATATATATCGCGGATTTTTTGCTGGTTCGCGGATTTCTGCGGACAATGGGTCTTTTAATTTCTGGTACATGCTTCCTCAGTTGGTTTGCCCAGTTGATTTCATATAAGGGACGCTATTGGCAGATGGCTGAGAAGCTAGATTGCTTACTTTTCTCTCTCTCTTGCGATGACTATCTGTGATCCTGACGTATGGGGATTGAGCAGGGGGGCTGTTTGCACACCTAGACGATACGGACGCTCGTCTAAAAATGCTGAAAGATTATCTTCACGTTGCTATATTTTGTGCAGTTGCTTCCTGAAATGACATGCTGCACAGTGCTTCGCATACTTAAAAGCTCGAAGGGCACGTATTGATTTTTGACTGAAAAACAAACTCTGTCTCTCTCTCTCTCTCCCTGCTCCTGACTGAGGGGGTGTGAGCTGCCGCCTTCAACAGCTTTGTGCTGCGGTGCTTCGCATACTTAAAAGCCAAAAGCCAAACAGCCCTATTGATTTGTTTGCTAGAGATTGTTTTCTCTATCTATGTGACATTCTGTGCTCCTGACAAGCACTCCTTTGAAGAGGAAGATATGTTTGCATTCTTTTAATTGTGAGACAGAACTGTCATCTCTGTCTTGTCATGGAGCACAGTTTAAACTTTTGAAAAAGAGACAAATGTTTGTTTGCAGTGTTTGAATAACGTTCCTGTCTCTCTATAACCTCCTGTGTTTCTGCACAAATCTGTGACCCAAGCATGACAATATAAAAATAACCATATAAACATATGGTTTCTACTTCGCGGATTTTCTTATTTCGCGGGTGGCTCTGGAACGCAACCCCCGCGATGGAGGAGGGATTACTGTATGTGGTTATTCTGCAATGGGTACGCTGTCCAGAGATTGTTCCTCCCTTGCACCAAAGGCTTCCTAGGATAGGCTGCAGGTTCCCTGTGACTCTGCTCTGGACAACTGAATTCAGAAAATGGATGAATGAATGGATTCAGCTTTTCACTTTAAACAAGTACATAGCACAAAATCGAAATTTTAACTTCACTGTCACACTAATTATGAAGGGAAAATATATTTGCAATAGTGATGTTCTGATAAATCGGCTGCCAATCTAAGTCAGCAGATCTTCACTAAAAAAGATTTGATTGCTGATCAGTAAATTTGCCAATCAGAAAAACATTTTTTGTAGCATCTGCTTTTCTAAGTTTTACAGTAATTTGGTTGTACTGCCTCTTTACGTGTTGTAATGTGTTTTTTTTTTTTTTTGCTGCCAACTTCCTGTAAACAGAGAGAATCAAGCCAGGCTTTACCAAAGAGAAAGGACCAGAATATAAGCCTTTACATTAAGCAAAATGGAATAATAACCTGTGCAAAAGGAATCAGAGGAGTTATGCTGTACAGTTGGATAAACAGTAAAAAAAAAAAAAAGCTACATTAACGAATTCTGGTCTTTTAATTTTGTATTTTAATTAAAATGGAAACTGCTTATATGAGTTTGGACAGTGAGTGAGCTTGTGTTTAGTACAGCAGCTCACATTTTCAGTATGAAAAAGAAAAGATATTTCCAGATTTTCAACCAAATTTTGCTATCTGCATGGAAAAAATTTAACAAGACATAAATAGATGATCTACCCTCCATCTTACATTAGCAGGGAGAATCAACATTGTTAATATTGTCTAGTTGGTACATGGGGAAAAAAATACCAAAAAAAACTATAAAAACAGAAAATGTATATTTTAACAGGAAATAAAGCTGTAGGACAATTAATGATTAAACATTTTTCAAAACTATAAGTGCATGTATATTTACATTTAGGCAGAGTTTAACTGCCAGTATCAATAAATTGAATCAATTTGTGAGAATTTTTTTTTTTTTTTTGTTAGACAAATGATGAGAATTACTTTTTGTAAATTAAGCTTTGTTTCAGGTTGGTACATTATAGAACAAATTAAACAGCTTGTAATTACGAGAAGCATTTTTTTTAATGCCTATGTACTATAGATAAATATTTTCTGTACATATTGTATTAGTTAAAGAGTATGTATTTTAACATAAATGTATTTATTTTGGTATTTTATGGTCACTGAAAAATATGCCTATAGAATTTTATTTTGTCACTAAAAATTAACAGGTAATGTGGTCTATAGTTTAATTATTAAATTACCAAAGTTAACACTTTTATTTAGAATAAAAGGCTCCTCTATGTGTCAGGTTATGTGGGTGCTTAATGTAAAAAGTTTTTAAAGAGATGTTAAAAAAATCAGAATTAGTCAATTCAATAAAATGAATTCAGCATCAGCCCAAAAACACCTGAACAAAGCATCCCTAATTTGCAACACTTTTTAAGTAAAGGTTTCACTATTACACCCTTATTTGTTTAATAAAATAGAATGCAAGCTGACTGCCTTAATGAACAAAATGTATTTGAAGATTATGTAATAAGCATGTCATCCCCAGCATGTCTTGATTATCTGTACATCTTTTTCCAGCAGCAAAAGTGCCTAATCACTTGCATGCAAGAACAGCACTTGTTTTTAATCCTATTTAATAGCAAAACTAAAAACACCATTGTGTATTCTGCTCATTGACTGATCATCAGTAAAGAACCAAGGTACAACAACTATTATATTAAGATTGCTTATTTGTTCAAGAAGCAAGGGGCACTCATAAATCAGACCTGTATAACAGTTAAAAATAATTGTGTAGTTTCTCATTAAATTGGTGACATTTTTGTTATCAACATTGGAAACACATTATTTTAGCAAATGTTGTGGAACAATTTTGAAAATATAAATACTGTATGATTGTACAAAATCATTACATGCACAACATCCTCTTGCATTTCAGCTTTGTTAAAATAAAATAAAAAATGAAATGTATTTTTTAAATTAACAGTATATTCATGCAATATACAGTATAGAACAAGTGTAAAGATAAGTTTTATCCCTAACAGCACAAAAGAAAAAAGCTCATAAACAATATAGAGCATGTTGAACTCAAAAAAAAAAAAAAAAACTCAGAAGCTCTTTTTGGAGGAAGTCATATTTTATTTTGATATATGTGCAGTGATACACAGCATGAAGTATTCATTTTTCTCCAGCATTACAATAACTGATTAATTTAAATGCTCTATGAGACAGAACCTTCACTATGGAGTCAGACTATATAGACAGAAAATGTTAATAATTAAGCTGGAGATGAATATGCTGGAGGGAGTGAAAAAAATATTAAGGGATGCACAAATGAATGACACATACCAAGTTATGATATCCTTTTGGAAGAGACTATATTTTATTTTGATAAATGTGTTTTAATGAACAACATGAAGTATTCTTTTTTTCTCCAGTGCGATTATAAGTGATTTACCAATTTAAATGATATCATGGACAGAACCTGCACACCAAGGAAAGGGTTTTGGTGGAACATGCCAAGAAACACATCTTCATTTTCCTCCTCAAATCTGAAAAACACTGAGCCCACCTCCAGGACTATCCCTTTTGGTTCTTCCATCATAAAAGTGCCCAACAACAGTAAGGAGAAGTCATTTGTTAGACCACTGGCAGAGAGAGAAGTGCTCTGACCTAACTCACAATGATTGTGAATATTGTCCTTTTTTTCTTTTTCATTCATCTGCCATCTTTACCCTGTTTAGACTAATAAACACGTTCTTCTTTTATGGACCACAACACTTTGATGTTCTTGTTTGTTCTGTTCTTTTACAGTTAGGTAAAAAAAAAAAAAATTAATATGAAATAAGTAATACGTTTGAATTCAAGTTTTATTGCTTATTTTTTTTTTCACTTTACACATTAATGTTTCTGAAAACTTGAGTAGCAAGTATATAAGTACTGAAAAATAGGATTTTTTTGTATAATTTTCTTACACTGGTAAAGTGCCCTGTAATGGCACATTCTTTTAACTGTGAAACTTAAAATACAAATTGAATACATTGGCTACACTGCATGCAAGGTGGACTTGAGACAGGGGCCAGGACTGCTTGGGATGAAATGTGAAAAGGGTTTGACACAAAACAGCAGTTTGACAATTTCAGAAAGTTGAATGGGAGGTTCAATCACTTATGTTTTATGCCTTTCTGTAAGACTCTCTTGGAAAAATATGTCATTGAGGCTTCAGAACTCACACAGAAACTGATCTATATTGGCAGGTGCCAGCTTTTTTTTTTTTTTTTTTGTATTTTCTGTTTTTCTAAAAAGATTTAATCTTTTTTTTGGAATAAATTTTATTTACAAAGCATGAAATACAAAACATTTCCCTTTCATATTCCTTATCACTTCCATCATCACTGTATTACATGAATATAAGAAAACAATCAAACTTTCATACAAACTTGATTTTATTGGGTTTGCACTCTATTTAGATGATTAACCTATGAAGTAGGTTATAAAGAAGGTGAAAATACAATTATGATTGCGCCAAGACAGTCCTCAAAAAATAAACATATGGTTAGGTCCATAAGTATTTGGACAGAAATATAATTTTCATAGTTTTGTCTCTGTACACCACCACAATGGATATGAAATGAAGCAATCAAGATGAGCCATTTAGAAAAGAAAGCTATTTCTATACTGTGAGGGATTGCTGGCCATATATTCTGGCCAACACCTCCAAGACGCCAGACGGAGCCCTCCTTGCAGCACGGAGGTGCCCTGAATGCCAGCAGGGAATCATGGACCTTGGAGTTTTTCTTCACAGCCCTGCTGGATACCATGGGGGCCGCCAGGAGTCGCTGCAGGGAGGCCCAGGGATTTATGCTTTCCGTATAGCCCGGAAGTATTTCCAAGTCACGGGAATAGAAGAAATGATATACTTCTGGGCTGAAGAAAAGGAGAAGTTTTTACCTGACCTGGAAGTGACAGAAAGTCACATGGACTGAGGGACAGAACCACTTCCGGGTCAAGGACTATAAAAGGATTGTGGGAAATCCCAGACATTGAGCTGAGCTGGGTGGAAGGGTGGCAATGTGTCTGGGAGAGGAGGATTGATTATTGTATTGGTTATTATAGGGATTATTGTGTAGTGATTGTGTATTATATGAGTATAGTGGAGTGTAGAGTGCTTGGTGCACATTATTATTATAAAATAAAGTCATATTGAACTTTTATCTGGTGTCTGGCGTCTCGAACAAGGGTTCAAGGGAGCGATAGCGCCCTCTATCTGTTACAATACATGGTCCTCCCATTTTCCGGGGCTCAAAACTATTTGGGCAAACTAACATAATCATGAATATAAGGAGCATTTTCAATACTTTGTTGGAAATTCTTTGCAGTCAATGATTGCCTGAAGTATGGTACTTATGGCCTTCTCCAAGTGCTGAGTTTCTACCCTACTGATGCTTTGCCAGGCCTTTACTGCAGCTGTCTTCAGGTGCTGCTTGCTTGTTGGACTATCTGCCTTCAGTTTTATCTTCAGAAAATGAAATGCATGGCCAATTGGGTTCAGGTCAGCTGATTGGCCTGGTCATTTAAGAATATTCCACTTCTTGGCCTTGAAAAGCACTTGGTTTGCTGTCACAGTATGTTTTGGCTCCTTACTGTGAAGCGTCATCCTATCAGTTTTGCAGCATTTGTCTGACTCTGAGCAGACAGTATAGCCCTGTACACTTCAGAAATCATTCTGCATCTTTCATCAACAGTCATTTCATCAATAAACACCACTGACCCACTTATATTGGCAGCCATGCATGCCCATGCCTTAACACTGCCTCCACTATGTTTCACAGAGGATTGGGTATGCTACATATCACAAACCGTTCCTTCTCTTTCCCATACTCTTCTCTATCTATTATTCTGATACATATTGATCTTAATGTCATCTGTACAAACTTGCCAAAAAAACTGGTGCAAAACAGGACTGGATTTTTAAAAATATTTTTTGGCAAAGTCTACTTTGTCCTTCCTATGCTTGAGGATTTCCAATGGTTTGCAGATTGTAGTAAACCCACTGTGTTTACTTTTGTGAAGCCTTCTCTTGATTGTAGACTTTGGCAATGATAGGCCTGCCTCCCAGAGAGTCTTCTTGGTTTGGCTAAATGTCATGAATTGGTTTTTCTTCACCAAGGAAAAGAATTCTGCAATCATCGAGCACAGTTGTCTTCCATGGTCATCCAGGCTTTCTGGTGACGCAGAACTCACCAGTTGTGTTCCTTCTCTTTAAGAATGTACCAGATGGTTTTGACCATTCCTGGTGTTTCTGTTATCTCTCTGATTGGTTTGTTTTGTTTTCTCTGCCTAATGATGGCCTGTTTTTACTTGCATGGACAGCTCTTCAGACCTCATACTGAGACTTCACAGTGACAGCTTCCACATGCAAATTCCATACTTGGAATCAACTCCAGACCTTCTACCTTCTTAACAGTTAATGAAATAATGAGGGACCTGCTCATACCTGGCTTTGGAACAGCTTGTGAGTCAATTGTCCAAATCCTTTCGAGCCCCTGAAAATGGAGGGAGCATATATAAAAATGGCTGTCATTCCTAAATGGCACATACAATATTTCTGTTAAACCTTTTGAATTAATACTGAAAGTCTACACTTCAATCATGTAATTATTTTGTCATTTCAAATCCATTGTAGTGGCATATAGAGCCAAAACTATTTAAATTATGTCACTGTCCAAATACGTAAGGACCTAACTGTATTGTGTAATCTTAATTTAGGTCGCTAAAATAAAATGACTGACCTAATATACAGTGGACCCTTGACTTACGAACTCAATTTGTTCACGAGGGCTGGTTGTAACTCAAGTTGGTTGTAAGTCAAGACTATTTTTCCCATAAGAAATAATGGAAATGCCCTTAATGTGTTCCGAACCTCCTACAGCAACACTTACTTAACTTTTTTTAATAAAAAAGGGTTGTATGATGTGCATAATTTACCAAGAACACCAATAATTTTTCTAATGTACTAACCAAAAAGTTATAAAAAATGCCTCGCCTACCAGAAACAATTTCATGCTGTACTCACCATTTAAGTTGACATCTTTGGCTTGCAGGAAGGGAGGAGGAGGAGAATGAAATGGAAGGTGGTTATTGTTTGGAAAGAGCTATACAATTCTTTTCTCTGTAAAATTGTCGAGATGGTGGATTTCGACATGATGTACATATTAGCGAGATCGGTCACACGAACGCCACTCTCATATTTCCACACAATTTCCTTCTTCGTTTCGATTGTGATTGCTTTCTTTACCTTCGTTACCTTCTCTTCCTTCTTTAGCAATTATCAAAATCTATACTAATAAAAGGCAAAGCCCTCACTGACTGACTGACTCACTCACTCATCACTAATTCTCCAACTTCCCGTGTAGGTAGAAGGCTGAAATTTGGCAGGCTCATTCCTTACAGCTTACTTACAAAAGTTAGGCAGGTTTCATTTCAAAATTCTACGCGTAATGGTCATAACTGAAACCTGTTTTTTGTCCATATACTGTAATGGAGGAGGCGGAGTCACGTATCGCGTCATCACACCTCCTACGTAATCACGTGAGCTGAAAACAAGGAAGAGATTTACAGCACGAGTCAAATGCGGGAACGAAGGTAAATGACGTTAATTGTTGAGTGTCTTTTAATACTGTGTAAGCATACATATTAACACATGTGTAATTAAACGTGTGCATTTACGGGGTGATTTCTCAGGCTTAAAAGCTCGCCTTTTATTAAAAAGGTAAATGCAAACTGTTTTCATTCTGAAGGGCACAAACCACGTTAGATTTCAGCCGTTAAACGCGCAAAAATGTCGGTACACTAGATAAATAAGCGCAACATATTATCAGTTGTATTGTATGCTTACAATACATATAGAAATGTGTTAATCGTTAATTAATAGTATGGGATGATGTTTTTCGACTCGCGCCTTGATTTAAACGATTGCATGTCTTGGTGGGTTTGCGTAGCTTATTGTCAATATCTTTACACCTCTTTTTAAGACTTATTGACTGAAACGGGCTTTCACGAAAAAAGTTAGGGCTTTGCTACAGGATACACCCTCCACAAGTTAAGGAAGTAAAAATAAAAGGTATATATTTCTGTTTTATTTAAACCTTTTAAGTTCGTATGCATAGCCCCATTTGGCTGTTTTAGTTTTTTTTTTTTTTTCTTCAGTAATATTTAATCTCCTTAAAGAAAAACAACATATGCATTTTACTTTTTTTGTATCTCTTTAGTAATATTTTACTGTAAAAGGATAACCAGTATTTAAACCTTTTATGTTACTTTATAAAGTTATTTTACACAATGTTGAAAAATTAATAAGAAAGCTACATATTTTGGCAGCTGCTGCTTTAATTTTCAATGAAATGAAAAAAGCTCTCCAAGAGAAAACCTCAATGAAGAAGAAACAGTTTGCACTATCTTAAAAGGAGAAACCCTCATTTATAAAGGTTTGCTGCAGATGACTTAACTGAAAATAAATGAATAGTTCCTATGTGTATAATACATATTTATCTATTTGACTTATGCCTTTATTCCAGCAACCTGCAACATCTGAGGTACAATTTGTTACATTACTTTTATTTTTTGCACCACAGGCAGGTGAAGTGACTTCCTCAGGGTCACACAGTGGTGTCAGTACCAGGATTTGAACTGACAAGCTCCGGGTTTGCTGAAATATTACTGAAGAAAGAAAAAAAAAAGAAAACGGGCAAATGGGGCTATGCATACAAATGTCCATCCATCCATTATCCAACCCGCTATATCCTAAATACAGGAGCCAATCCCTGCCAACACAGGGCACAAGGCAGGAAACAAACCCCGGGCAAGGTGCCAGCCCACCACAGGGCGCACACACCCACACACACCATGGACAATTTAGAATCGCAAATGCACCTAACCTGCATGTCTTTGGACTGTGGGAGGAAACCAGAGTACCCGGAGGAAACCCAGACAGACACGGGGAGAACATTCAAACTCCAAGAAGGGAAGCGAACCCGGGTCTCCTAACTGGCACCTTTCACTGCGCCACCATACCGCCCGCATACAAACTTAAAAGGTTTAAATAAAACAAAAATATATACCTTTATTTTTACTTCCTTAACTTGTGGAGGGTGTATCCTGTAGCAAAGCCCTAACTTTTTTCATGAAAGCCCCTTTCAGTCAATAAGCCTTAAAAACAGGTGTAAAGCTAAACTTGCAGCACCGCTATTCAATTACACTTGCCTAACGCCTCTCCTAAGGGGAAATACTGTGGGATCTGGGCATCCGTCAAAGCACCAATCACAGGCCCGATTAGAAAGCGGGAAGCTGTGATTTGTCGTCTCTCTCCCATGTAACAATCATAGCCCGTGTTACAACGCACTATGTATGTATGTGTATATGTATATATGTATATGTGTGTGTGTATGTATGTGTGTATATGTATGTGTATATATATGTTGATATGTGTGTGTATATATATATATATATATATATATATATATATATGTGTGTGGATGTGTATATGTATATATATATGTGCATATGTAGATATGTATATGTATATCTATGTTTACATAACCTCTTTAACACACTACTTCTCCGCTGCGAAGCGCGGGTATTTTGCTAGTAAATTATATAAATCACAGCACTGACTGAAATTACATCCACAAACATGAATCTGGGATCCGACTGACACTTACAAATGCTCTCGGCTGTTTGTTTACATTTGCACAAGCCGATACACGTGACCGCATTCGGGTCGTAACGCAAGACGTTGGTCGTAATTCAAAACAAAAATTTTGGTCGTAAACCAAGTTGTTCGCATGTCAGGCCGATCGTATATCAAAGGTCGACAGTAATTCCAAAATTCAATGAAATCAAACTACAAAAAACATTTAATCATGATTCTTATTTATTGTATAATCAATCAGGCAATGTCATTATACAATCAAAGCATGACGTCAGGACTTTTTCCAATTGGAGTTTGGTTATGGTGCCTCTCAAAGGAAGCAGGAATGCATGTGAAGATTGTCATTAATCAATTTATAGAAGGTGAAGTATGACATTTTCTGACTTTTCACACAAGTTTTAAGCCCATGTGAGGGTTTCTCACTGTATATTTTGAATTAAATCTTCCTTTAGTACTCCACCCAAATCCTAAAATTGCAGATTATAATAATACTTGTAGTAGCAATTGTATATATAATATTGAGATACTAGTGTTGCACTAGTTTAGTTTCTCGTGGCTGGTTCCGATTGCCGTTTTTTTTTTTTTTTTTTTAATTAAAACTGGCCAGCCTGATTCTAATTGTCAGGCCTTTCACTGAGTCATGAGGTCTGTTTAAAGGTAACACGTGAGGGCTGAGACAATATAATTCAAGTTCTTGAGCAGTTATTGAAAAATGTTTTAGCAGCGTTGAGAAACTCTTTAATTAACAGCTGAACATTAAAGTGCAAGACTTTTCTATTCAAAAACTTGTGCAAGTTGCAAGAGATACATATTCTATCCAGCAATCTATTTTATTATCTTGCTTTCATGCAGTACTGTGCACCAGCAAATGAAATCAAGCTTCTTAAACAGGACTTATTTATTAGAATTGGCTTTAGGAAGCCACTCTCAACCAAACAAAATGAAAAGGTATTCCTGTTTCATACTGAGAGGAGGTGGTTTCCAAAGCAGACACATTGCAAGGTGTGGCTGCACAAAATGAATTCACATCAGCCAAGTTTACTTGTTTGTAAAATACCTCAAAATTTCAAAAGTTCTCATCTTTTGCCTGGGAACCAGTGCATCATTAAATCATTATAGATATTAATATCTTTAGATTGACATTTCCATATTGTATTTCATATTCCTAAAAGGTTCCTAAATGTACTTTTCCACTTTGAAAACAAACTCAAGTGTTCAGAGTAAGTGTAAAACATTACAACTTTCTATAAAGTATATAAACTCATTATAATCAGAACATACACTTTAGTAAATTGCTCAAAATGGAAAGTGACCTAAAGTAGTAGCTGCAAAATTTCCTATTAAATGGATTTAAACGTGTACAGTGTGTGATTAAATTAAGCAATTTATCATGAACAAATGATGCAAAAATAGCACTGTCTTTTGGTCATTTTTGTTAGGTATGCTCAAAATGCAATTGCTTATTCAAACTAAATTTGCAAGAACAAAATGGCAAGAATGTGACCCTGATTAACATCTTAACCGTCAATAACAGCAACCACAAGCGACACAAAATCCTTCCATAGTATTTGTGGTTCAACGTCTGCTCTCAAAATTAAATGTACTTCACAAAATTTATTTCACATTCCAATAACCAATACTTTCAGCGCAATAATTTGTGAATGCTTTGACAAAACAAATGATCTGCCCATGTTCACTTAATTATTTTTTAAATACTACAGCCTTAGTTCAATATACTCCCATGGAAACCAGCGTACATTTCTAAAGACTATCTTAACCCATAAACAACAAGCAAAAACAAAGATCCTAACAATTTACCAAAGAAGCTCAGCCTAAATGTAATAACCATTTACAAAAAAGCCAATATATAAATTGTTTTGTTCTCCTACATGATTTTACTACAAATGCATATACAACATTGTTATTTGAATACTACAAATAAAAACATAAATAAATAAATAGCTGAAGTAATGTTATGGAAGGGAGTGAAAATATCAAAGTTTTGTGTTTTAAAAAACTGTAAATACAGTACAATTGATAATTAAACTTACTGAATTGGTTACTTCTATCTCATACATCTTCTGGCAAGTTTCACGGTCAAAGAAAATAAGTTTTCCATTTCCATCTCCCTTTTTAACTGATGTGCCAGTGACAATCATCTTATCATCTGGGCTAAAACAGCAGTCAGTCCTGTGAAATAATAGTAACAGATTAAGAATTAGATGGTAAAATTTGAAGATCTCAAAATTAAACAGGGACATGGGTCATGGAAACTCTTTCTTTGTCAATCCTACTTTTGATCAACTTCTTTGGCTTAAAAAGCAGAGATCAT
The DNA here is from genome assembly GCF_900747795.2 of Erpetoichthys calabaricus. Classification (NCBI taxonomy): domain Eukaryota; kingdom Metazoa; phylum Chordata; class Cladistia; order Polypteriformes; family Polypteridae; genus Erpetoichthys; species Erpetoichthys calabaricus. Next base: position 197,166,502 of record NC_041398.2, on the reverse strand, counting down.
CAACCCACAGTAATCTTTTTTCCATCTGAAGCAATGCTGTACCAATTTTGTATTACTTAATATTGTTTTGCAGACATCTTTCAAGCAATCCATCTGGTTTGCTCTGCTGTGTTTATCTTAACTGACTGAGAAGAAAACATGCTTTGGGATTGTGGTAATGGAGAAAGCTCATGAGAAGTGTGAATGTCTGATATCAATGGTTAGAATAAATTCACACATGGGAAAGTTGGTCCTACCAGTTTAGCAGGAGAATCTTCCAAATAAAGCCGAGTTGTAGGATAGCAGTGTTTGAGTGCTTGGACTAGTGTATATTGGAAGCATGCTGACAAAGGTATTTTGTCTTCACAATGTGGTGCTGAAGCCTAATCTTCACTTTTCTGCAAAGATGTTAAAAGCGTAACCCAATGGTGTCTTTAACAGAGTGAAGGTAGATGACGTTCATTTAGGTGTTTAATTTTGGATGAGACCTATCTTCCACTAAATAGCTCGAAACTCATACTTCTGCTGGAAACTTGTTAGATAGAGCATGGTACATTGGAAGATTTTGAGAATTAGGACAATAATATACTCATGACCAAATAACACTTATGCATCTGTTGTGAATCTGCTGTTGACCATCTTGCAAATCAATATTAACACATCCTTATTTCATTAGGATATTTCAGAACACTCTGTGATTAGCTCTGCAGATATTGTTCCCTTCCTATGGCTTTGAGATCAATGGAAATCAATGTTCAATCTTGTATATGTCAACATTTATGATCTCCACATCAGATAATGATTAGTAACTACTTTTCCCATTCATGTTTAGTTTTTTTTCAGTCTACAAGTGGTATTCTGATATACAGTATATGGAAAGGCACATCTTCTTCATTTTTTTTCCCACATCATTTTTCTGTTGTCTTTACTACCAGATACTACCAGATACTACCAAACTTAATTAATAGGTATTCACTGATTATCCACAGAATGCCCCAACAAATATCAGGTGTCTGGCCATTTTATATCAAATAAGCAGAAAAGCATGAGCTCGGAAACATTTTAGTTATGAAGGCATGCTTTAAATATCACGGGTCCATATAGGTGAGAACAGAAATTCCTCAAAGCATCATAAGGAAATGGGAACAATAGTAGTAGTTTATTGGAATACAGATATCCACTAGACAATGAGATTATTACTATCAGATACAGAAGTACAAACATTGGGGCATATCAGGTTTCAGTTTAAAATAAAAAATGTTTCTTGAAATATACTGTATTATACAATGAAATATACTGTACAATCAATTCTGCTACTTGCTATGGGGGAAGATTCTTTACAGTTCTGAGAAGGAACTATCATTCCTACATGGCAGAAACTAAATGAAATAGCTTGAAATTCCCAATAAATCACTTGAGATAGCAACTGACATTGCAAAATAATACAAAATGCTTACATTGGAAAGAATGTGGATAATCCAGTGATGACATTGATAGGGTTTTTAAAGTTTCTCATGTCCCAAGTTTTAAGAGTGTCATCTCCTACACATACAAAAAAGATTGACAATTAAAGCAAAATCTGCAAACAGTCGAAGATACTGGATAAATATGTTATACCAAAATCTTAAAAACTATTAAATTGTTTAAGTATGAAAAAAACATAAACCACTTGGAAAAAGAAACCTTGACATCACTAAGAATTACTCCATCATGTTTACAAAATAAACCGCATGCATCATATATGGAATCATGACTTATCACACCTGCACACAAAATATTTTAAACTAGTGCAATACAAAAAACTGTCATAAGAAGAAAATCATAGAAATTGGCAAAACAATAAAGAACCCATTCAAGGGTAGTATCCACAATACAAGCGATAGCATAAGCAATCGTTACTGTAATCTTATTCATTTAAGACTGATTCAAATGAAGTGAAAAATATTATTAAAAATTAATTCTCCAGTGAAAATACCCTTAAACACATGAATAAAATACAGTTTAATAAAGAAACAACCTTGAAATAAAAATAAAATATAAAAACCACCTATTATATACACTGTGGGGTCATGCTAGTCCATCAAAGTCTCACTCTGTCTAGGCTGGCATTTGTTGGGTTACCTAGCCTTTAGTGCTCTAGAGGAATCTCCTTAGACTCCATTGCATTTGTCATTCTCTCATTCTCCGACATATAAGCCTAATTGCCTTTTCCTTCCAAAACAGCCATGCCAAGTTGCTCCCACCCTATCATGCAGACCCCTCTGTGGTGTAGTGGGTCCACAGCTCCTGTCAGTAGGGCCGGTTTTAAATAAATAATTGCCGCGCTTGCAGCTTAGCGAGGGGGCCTGGTGGTTGTGTGGCTGAAGCGGTTCCAGGAGAATACGTGATGTGGGTGTTTCTCACCTAAGTGCACAGGTGAGAAACCGTCCACATCCGTAATTGTTCCCGGGGGCTGCTGATTGCCACAGCTGCCACGGCCTCTTCATAAATAGAAGCGCGAGGCAGCTAGAGATGGGAAAAATCGAAGTAAGGAAAAAGAGCTGGACGTTGCTGGAAGCAGTGTGGCGAGAGAGCCGGTGTCAGTGAGCACTCGCAGACAGGCAGGCAGCTGGACAGTGAGCCCTAGCAGGTGTGTTTGGCTGACACTCGGTGGGGCAGAAGGAAGTGGTCTGTCCAGCTGAGCGAACAAGGAGCTGGAGTGACCGGTGATGAAGGACAGCTGGCCGCATAAGGCTAAGAAGGCAGCGGGAGTCGGGAGGCTTGGGTAATGGTTTCCCCCAGTGTAAGCACCCTGGCCTTTGGGGAACCCAAGTCTCGGTCTGGAGAGTGCAGAACCGAAGCCAGGGATTGGGAAGCCTCCAGACCAGAAGAGCGGAGCGAGATGGTCAGCTGCTGGTAGGGATACACTCTCCTGTTGTGGGGCCCAGATGGGAGAAGCAGGGGAGCCGCCAGGTAAAAAGGCACCAGGCTTTGTGTTTTTAAAGGACTGCTTCCAGCATTGTTTTAACCTCATTGTTTTAAGGGAACAATTTTTTTTTCTATTTTTTTGGATTTTTAACCTCCACTCAGCACTTGTTTTTATGGATGATTTATTTAATGATTTTGAAGCACTGCACTTTGTTTGGACACTTGTTTTGTTGTTTTTAATAAAAGCACTTTCCACTTTTTGCACCATCCCCTTGCTCCATTTGTTGTGCCTCACTGCCAAGCTCATTGGTAACATTACCAACGGTGTCGGGTTCAAGGGCTCCCAGATGCAAGACTGGAGCATGGAGTAGAATCCACATCGTCACACCCTCTCATAGAGACTTCATGTGGGGACTTACTTTTTCCTAGTAACTCTGGGAACCTATGATCATCTGGATTACCATTCACAATGTCATGAATCAAAATTCAAATTCTTTTACACCCTAATAAATTATTCATAATAAAACAGAACTAAGAACATTTTTCAGAACTAAGAACATTTGAATATCTTACTTAACTTTCTATTTTATGAAAAAAGTGATATATGACCTACCAAAACACAAGAATGAAGTGGACAAAAGGGGATACAAAAATACAAATGAACATGTTTATCATGTTTCTTTCCTCCAAATTAGCACAAAACAAAAATGCAGACTTGAATACCATGGAAAAGGAATAGCCATTTATCTCCCAAAATAAAAGCATAATTGTACATTAACTGTCAAACTTGAAAATATGTATATGGTGAAGCATAAGTGAAAAAACAAAAGTTTCAGAAGTCAAAAAGAAACAAGAAATTTCTCAGACAATTCTGAAATGAGAAGAACTTCAGGGGTTTCCAGAAAAATTAGGCTGGGCCCCTCATATTAGGGGAAGCCAGCAATAAGATCGCAGCATGCTGACGTTTTTACTTAGCTATCTTATGTTTCACAGTTTACCTGTATAACAAAAACAAGAAGATTGTTTTGCAGAAAGTCATATATGACACCTGGATGATTGACAATGATTTGCACCTTCCTTTGAACTTACATGTTTAACCAATGAGGAGCATAACCGCCAAGAAAAACAAAACAAGAAAAAAAAAAAAGAAGAGTAATATACACATACAGGTCAGGCAATATGTTAGTCAAAATATCTGGAACACCCACGGTTATATATTATGTTACATGCTTTTAAGTGAAAACAAATAATACTAATTCAAACTGCAATTTAGTCATTTACAAAGACCTTTATGTCCATCACCCATTTACTTTTCCTTCCAGTTTTTGCCTACCACTAAAGAAAAGTATAAATTATATATAAAAACTAGAAGTTGTAAAAGTTAACACAATGAGACCAAACATCTAAAATAAAAGTAGTAAATATTTTAGTGAATACCGGACCTACAGGACACAAAATGGTTGGGTCTAAAAAAACAACTGAGGGGTACCCAACTAAAAAGGTAGATTAACCAAGTTAGATTATTTTTGTTTGTCCATAAGCATACTGTCATCTCATTGCTTTTGGAATACTTAATCAAAATGCTATGTTTAGTAATTAAGAAGGGATGGTACAAACTGACTTTTTAAAAATTCTAAACACTGTACTTTTCTCTCCTATAATAAATAATGATACAATTTTTATTTTTTTTCCATAGTAAAGCAATATAGCTACTTTTGGTGATGGTGTCATAGTGATTAATTTTCACACATGGTTATAACAGTATCCTGTTCAACTTTTCAGTGTTGTAAAGGCCTTGATTATTTTAGAATTATTGATAAAACATGGGGGAAAAAAGGAGAGTGGGTAGATAAATGTTTTTGTAGTAGTTCTGAGTGTTCTGTGCTTTTCTTGTCTCTCTTTTTAATGTTGACAGCAGGATGATCAATAGCATTAATATATACTAGCCAACCCGTGGCGTAGCATACGCCACATAATCACGCCGCTTTTTTAATGTTTTTTAAGCAGAGGGACAAAATTGAACATTTGCAAAATCCGTAATTTAATAAACCAACAATGCACGGTACGAACCAACATACAATCATCGTTCAGTACGCACTGCCTGCTCATGTGCCCGCCCCCAACTCCTCACCTGAGTCGCTGTCGTCTGTGCACCTCTGAGCCACATTGTCCTTTCATTGTTCTTTGCGGTTCCGACTGCTTTTCTATATATAATCCACCAAGTCACCCGACCATGGTAGTAGCGGGGTTGGGGTGGGTACACAGGGCAGGGACGTAATCAGAGCGAGCGTATGACCCGTAATTACTGGGAATTCCTCATTCGTAGGGAACAATTGCAAGCCCCGGTCCCCATTACGAATGGGGTTCAACGGCTTACCCACGACTGTCGGCGCCGGGTAGACACACGTTGATCCATTCGGTGTAGCGCGTGTGCAGTACCGGACATCCACGGGCATCACATTCCTGTTAATGCTCAATCTCACATGGCTGAAAGCCACTTGTCCCTCTAAGAAGTTGGACGCCGACCGCTTGGCGATCGTGTAACTATTTAGCAGTAGGGAGTCTCGTTCATTTTCGGAATTAACCAGACTAATCGCTCCACCAACTAAGTTCGGCCATGCAACACCACGCACAGAATCGAGAAAGAGCTATCAATCTGTCAATCCTCTCCGTGTCCAGGCCGGGTGAGGTTTCCTGTGTTGAGTCAAATTAAGCAAAATTTGTGTGTGGTGAGTTGTTGCGTCCGGGCACATGAGCAGGCACTGTGAATGCCTTGAGGGCGTGGGTGGATGCGTGCCAGGAAATAATGAGTATCTATATATCTTCTTAGATATAGACAGCGTTTGATAGTTGTGATGGTTTTACACTCCAGTACATTGTGGTGAACGCTGGTAACAGGCAGGCGGGCAGGCGTTCTCGTCCCAAGCTCTTAGAGTTGGTGGACGTGTCTCTCTATTGGTTCGAGTTGTTGGGCGGTGCTCTGTCGTTTGTATCCCATGGTCGGACGACTTGGTGGATTATATATGGAAATGCAGCCGAAACCGAAGAGAATAATGAAAAGCCAACGTGGCTCAGTGGTGCATGTGTACTGTAGCAGAGACGAAAGCGAGTTGGTGAGTTGTTGCGTCCAGGCACATGAGCAGGCACTGTGAATGCCTTGAGAGTGTGGGTAGACGTGTGCTCGAGTTGGTGGGCGTGAGTTGGTGGGCGTGAGTTGGTGGGCTGGGCTTTGTGAGTTGACTGACATGGCTATTTTTTGCATATCCCATGGTTGTCTTCCGGCAGTGTGAATGCCTCAAGAGACAGGGCATCCTTGTTTGGTGAGTTGTTGTAGATTGTGAGTTAAACGCTGCAATGGTTTCACACGTTTGATGAGTTGTTGCAGTGTGTGAATTAAAACCTGCGATGGTTTTACACGCTGGTAACAGTCAGGCGGGCGGGCAGGCAGGCGTTCTCGTCCCATGGTCTTAGAGATGATGGGCGTGGCTCTGTGAGTTGTTGGCATATCCCATCGTCTTAGCGTTGGCGGGCTAAGAGTGGTTTATTTATCGTGCGTATCCCATGTTTTACACGCTGCATACAGCGATTCACATCCGCGATAAACATGCCTCTTCTTAGATGGTCCTGCCGCGTCCACCCTCGTTCTCGAAGCATACACACCACCTGGTCATGCACCCGCTCGCAAGAGCAACTCACAGAGACCCGCCCACCAACTCTAAGACCATGGCGTGTAAAACAGATTGCGATGGTGGACGCAGTCGTGCGTCATAACCGAAAAGAATAATGAAAAGTCAACGTGGCTCAGAGGTGCATGTGGACTGTAGTAGAGACAAACGCGAATGATGCCGTGTTTTGTGAGTTGCTGCGTCCGAGTTGGTGGGCGTGGCTCCGCGAGTTTTTGTCGTATCCAATGGTCTTAGAGTTGGTGGGCGTGGCTCCGTCCTGCGTGCTTTCATGGGTGTCTTGCTTGTGCTGGCGGCGGCTTAGTGAATTATATATATAGATAATGCATAATATATTAGCATCACTTATATATTGTAAAAGTAGTGCAAACTATTTTCATAACTTCACATTTGCTTTATACTACAACATGAAATTAACATATATTTAATGAAAGAACTATAGCTGTAATACTTTTTGACTGTTTCTAACTCCAGGCATGTTACTATCTGTATCATCTGCTTTGTAATGATAACTTTCTTAAATTTATGTTTTAATATTAGCTTTAATCTGTTGACCTTCTTCTGAACAAGTCCATTGTTGTAAACTCTAGACCAACGTTTCCCAAACTCGGTCCTGGGGACCCCCTGTGGCTGCGGGTTTTTGTTCCAACAGGCTTCTGTTTTTAATTGGAGTTCTGGGCTAATTAAGTGAATTTTTATTTCCCAAGTTCTGTGTTTTGGGAACAAAATAGAAATTAGAAAACTAAGTTTGCTAAAAAAAAAAAATTATATTAAAATGTACCAAGCAGTTATATGGGAATAATGTTTTTTTTTTTCTTTTTAACAATATTTTCATCTTGATTTTCATTTTTCTTTTCCAGGTGTTCTAATTGTTTAATTAATCCATTATGTACTAATTAGCTGGTCTGACGCTAAAGTAGTTGCAGCCTATGCTTATTCAGTGTTGTTTGCCTGGGTGTCTGCTCTGCTCCTTTTTAATTGTCATTAATAAGATACAACGAAGGGGGAAAACTGCTCAGGGAAGGGGCAAAATATAATGAAAAGAGAGTTAAGCATTTAAATCTATAGCAAAAGCAGAAATATTTCTAAATGTCTTATAAATGTAAAAATCATGCTGCTGTGCTTTTCTGAATGTAGAATAAAAGAAAAAAAATACCAGGTAATTAAATGCACTCAGTGTTATCAGGCATTGTCACTGATTAGGAATCTGGTTGGAACAAAAACCTGCAGCCACAGCGAATCCCCAGGACCGAGTTTGGGAAACACTGCTCTAGACTGTACAAAGTTAAAACAGTGAATTTAATGTTGCAGCTTTGTGCTAAATTCATTTAAATTTAATGTTCCCACAGAAAGCAACCCTCAATAGCCCAGAACAGCAAAGTGAAAACAGGAGATAACAAATTTTAGTGAACTTAATCAAAAGAAAAAACTGAAATATCATATTGACACAAGTATTCAGACCCTTTGCTGTGACACTTCAAATATGTCTCTGGGATAACCTGTTTTAAGGATTACAATTCAGATGTTTCTACACTCTCTTTGAAGTTCACCTCAATTCAACTGAGTGGACATGATTATGAAAGGCAAGTCCTGGTCTATAGAAGGTGTCACATCTGACAATGTTTATCAGAGAAAAAACTAAGCCATGAGGTTACAGGAATTGCTTGAAGAGCTTAAAGGCAGTGTTGTGTCAAGGCACAGACCTGGGGAAGGCTACAACAAATTCCTGCTGCACTGAAAGTTCACAAGAGCACAGTTTTCCTAGACATGGTCACCCAGATAAACTGAGTAATTGTGGAAGAACAGTCAATGTAAAAGAGGTGACCAAGAACCCAATGGTCACTCTAGCTGAGCTTTAGAGAACCTGTCAGGAGATGGGAACAACTTTCAGAAGGACAACCATCGTGGCAATACTCGATCTTAACTTTATGACAAAAATTGCAAGGCAGAAGCCTCTCCTCATCAAATGACACATGGATGCCCACCTTCAGTTTGCAAAAGGGCACCTAGGAACAAGGGTATGTGGTCTGATGAGACCAAAATTAACGTCATGTCTGAAGGAAACCAGGCACCATTCATCACCTGCATAATAGTAGTCCAATGGTGATGCACAACTGTGACAGCATCAATCTCTGTGTTAATTTTTCAGTGGCAGTGACTGGGAGACAAGACATGGTTGAGGGAAATCTGAACGTAGCAAAGTCCAGAGATATCCTTAATGAAAACCTGCACCAAATGGCTCTATAGCAGACCTCAGACTGGGTTGAAGGCCTGCCTTCCAACATTTCAATGACTCTAAACAAAAAGCAAAAACAACATGAGTGGTTTAGGGAAAATTCCAGGCCCAGACTTCAACATCTCTGGAGAGACCAAAAATAGCTATTAACCAACGATCTCCTTATAAGCTGATAGAACCTGAGAGGCTCTGCAGAAAAGAAGGGCAGAAAATCCTCAAATCCACAGGTTTCAAGATGGTGGCATTACGCACAATAAAACTCCAAGCTGTTATTGACACCAAAGCAGCTGCGGTGAAGTAAAGGGTCTTAATACATCTGTCAATGTGATTTTTCAGTTATTGCTTTTAATAACTTTCCAAAAATTTCTAAAATCCTGTTGTTGCATTGTCATGGGGTATTTGGTGTTGTTTCGGGATTTGGGCAGGGGAAGGGTGGTTGGGAGATTGAATTTAAGTGATTTTAGTGCCAGGCAATATGTGAAAAAAACTAAAGGGGACTGCATACTTCCTGAGCCATTGTAGGTTCAGGAACTGGAATCTAGATTAAAAAAAAAAAATCATGTTTTCATGGTCACATTTTGTGTTTCCATTTTCTTCCTTACTGTCCTGTCCTAGGTAGGTTCCTTGTGCCAAATGGTGTTGGAATAAACTCCTAATTGTTCCTCCATGAAGTGGGTTAAGCAGGTAAGAAAATGGATTGAGTTTCCTCCTTACCTCCCCTAGATGCTAGCAGAGTACCATCATAAGAGAATGTCAGACAGGAAGTGTCAGAACCTGGTACATGAGCCTGCCGACAGTGGAATTTTGTGTGTACCTGTAGACATTGAGAAAGGAGAGCAAATGAAAAAAAAAAGAAAATTAAAAGTAATATTAAAGATAAAGCTTCTATCAAAGACCTATCAATCAAGGTTTTAAGCTAATCTAAAAGCCAACACAAAAATCTACACATAACATATGACTGGTACATATACTCAAGAAGTCTTTGCATTAAAGGAACTTCCGCCAAAATTTATATATTTTTATATGTCACTTACCTAATATACTTAATAGTGATGGCCAAGAAACATTTTTAATCTGATGTTTTCATGCAGAATGGAGAGAAAAAGTTTATACTATAATAGAAGCCAATAGTGAACAAAGCCATAAAGTGGCAAACTGTGAAAAACACCCATGCTTAATAACAAAAATATTGTAAAATGCATACTTCCAGAATGATCTGCATACATCATAAGCGGGAAACTAAAGCCTAGTGGAATTTTTTCAACTGAAGACAATAGTGAATGAGGGGGTTCTTCAATTCAAAAAGGCTATCCCATGACGCTTTAGTTTCCTGTTTATGATGTGTGCAGATTATTCTAGAAGTATATATTTAGCAATATTTTAGCAAAAAAAGCATACAATGTGCAAACTTCATACATACATCTAGACAGCTGACATGTGGAATATGCAACACAAATGTGCGATTTGTTATTCTTTTTCCATGGACATTTTTCATATAGTTTACCATTGTACATCATTAATCACTATTCGCTTCTATTATATCATAAAATTTTTTCTCTCCATTCTGCATGAAACATGAGATTAAAAAAATTTCTTGGCCATCACTGCAACCTACATGGGGTAAGTAACATACAGTATATAAGAAATATAATTTTGGGTTGAGTATTCCTTTAAGGATAGATGGGGCTCTCCTAGCCCCAGCAGATGGAGCAATTGTGCAACAATTTAAAACAGTAATAAACTCACCTTAGTAACATTGTTAAAATATACATAGCAAGTTCAACTTAGTTATCATAACTAAATTTTTTCAATTTTTCATGATATTCTGATGCAACTTCTTATGTAGAAAATACTTGCTTTTGGAGTATGTGAATTTTTGTGGGTGCTCTGGGCTGCTGTTGTGTGTTGACCAACCTTGCAGTATTTTTTTCATTGGACAAAGGCTATTTCATAGGCAGGTGTTGTTAAGTCCGTCGTTATGTCATTATCAATTAAGCAGATAATAGGCCTGGAGTTGATTTGAGGTGTGGTGCTTGCATGTGGAAGATTTTGCTGTGAACAGACAACATGCGGTCAAATGAGCTCTCCATGCAGGTGAAAGAAGCCATCCTTAAGCTGCGAAAACAGAAAAAACCCATCCAAGAAATTGCTACAATATTACGAGTGGCAAAATCTACAGTTTGGTACATCCTGGGAAAGAAAGCAAGCACTGGTGAACTCTGCAACGTAAAAAGACCTGGACGTCCATGGAAGACAACAGTGGTGGATGATCGCAGAGTCATTTCCATGGTGAAGAGAAACCCCTTCACAATAGCCAACCAAGTGAACAACACTCTCCAGGGGGTAGGCGTATCGATAATCAAGTCTACCATAAAGAGAAGACTGCATGAAAGTAAATACAGAGGGTGCACTGCAAGGTGCAAGCCACTCATAAGCCTCAAGAATAGAAAAGCTAGATTGGACTTTGCTAAAGAACATCTAAAAAAGCCAGCACAGTTCTGGAAAAACATTCTTTGGACAGATGAAACCAAGATCAACCTCTACCAGAATGATGGCAAGAAAAAAGTATGCAGAAGGCGTGAAACAGCTCATTTATCCAAAGCATACCACATCATCTGTAAAACACGGTGAAGGCAGTGTGATGGCTTGGGCGTGCATGGATGCCAGTGGCATTGGGACACTAGTGTTTATTGATGATGTGACATAGGACAGAAGCAGCTGAATGAATTCTGAGGTGTTCAGAGACATACTGTCTGCTCAAATCCAGCTAAATGCAGTCAAATTGATTGGGCGGCGTTTCATGATACAGATGGACAATGACCCAAAACATTCAGCCAAAGCAACCCAGGAGTTTATTAAAGCAAAGAAGTGGAAAATTCTTGAATGGCCGAGTCAGTCACCTGATCTTAACCCAACTGAGCATGCATTTCACTTGTTGAAGACTAAACTTCAGACAGAAAGGCCCACAAACAAACAGCAACTGAAAGCCGCTGCAGTAAAGGCCTGGCAGAGCTTTAAAAAGGAGGAAACCCAGCATCTGGTGATGTCCATGAGTTCAAGACTTCAGGCTGTCATTGCCAGCAAAGGGTTTTCAACCAAGTATTACAAATGAACATTTTATTTCCAGTTATTTGATTTGTCCAATTACTTTTGAGCCCCTGAAATGAAGGGATTGTGTTAAAAAATGCTTTAGTTGCCTCACATTTTTATGCAATCGTTTTGTTCACCCCACTGAATTAAAGCTGAAAGTCTGCACTTCAACTGCATCATTATTTCATTTAAAATTCATAGTGGTAATGTACAGAACCAAAATTAGAAAAAAGTTGTCTCTGTCCAAATATTTATGGACCTAATTGTATGATGACAAGAGGTACACACCACATTTAATAATAATAATAATAATGCATTTTATTTATAGGGGCACATTAGAAGTAAATCTCAAAGTGCAACATAAAAAGTAAACAAAGGCAAAGCAAGATAAAAACTGAGATAAAACAACAATAATTATAGCATTCTTGTTAATAAGCTTTCCTAAATAGAAAAGCCTTTAGCTGTTTTTTAAAACAGCCCACAATCTGCTGTATTCTTAGGCTTTCTGGTAGGGCATTCCAGAGCTGTGGAGCAGTGGCTGCAAAGGCTCGGTCTCCCATTGTATGAAGTTTGGTCACGGGGGGCGAACGCGGTAGGTATTTGTAAAATGGAGGTTTCTTGTAGTGGATTTTAGTATAAGGAGTTCTTTAAGATACTGTGGAGCATTTCCATGGATACACTGGTGAGTAAACAAACAGAGTTTGCCAATGAAGTGATTGAAAGATTTGTGAAATGTGTTCATATTTCCGCACCCTCATCAGGATTCTTGCAGCACTATTTTGAATTTGTTGTAGCTTTTGAAGGCTCTTGTTGGTTATCCCGATGAGGAGTGCATTACAATAGTCCAGTCTGTCAACATTTCAGTCAACATCAACATCCAGTCAACATTTCTTTGTATTGTTGCCGCCTGTTCACCATCTCTGGTGGCGGCTGTGTGGGGAGAGCTCAGTGGCCACAAGGAATGCACAGCTGACCAGCTACTAAGCTGTCTTTGCACAGCTACCACTGTCAGCTGCTGGCTGCTGAGCTGACTTTGCGCAGTATGTGTTACCCTAGTGCTGCTATTTCAGGCATCTGTTGCTGCATGCTGTGGCCCACACAAAACAAAAATGAACTTAATTTTACAAGGACAGTTAACATCAAAGTGCCTTCTCTTCATTAACTATATCACCTTGAAACAAATATTTTTCTCAAGATGGACAAGATGAATTTAATAATTAAGTAGGTAATTAACATCAAAGCACCTCCACTTCCTGAAGTGTACCTCATTTTTAAAACATCTGTGCATATAAAGTAAAAGACCAGGATGATGCCTCAGGCTGTACTGATTGCTTTATAACCTGCGACTAGATGGTCACATCTAGGACTATGAATCGGCAAATTGGTTTACAGCTTGGGAAAGGAAAGAATTCGGATATAAATAAAAGATCAAAGACTGTAAGCAAAGTCATGTATTATACGAACAACCAGCCAGTTAAATGTGTGTAACATCACATGTTCTGGAATCCCACGTGGAATTTTAAAATAAATACGCCTTGTCTGAGAGTGACATCAGAAGAAGAAACAGCAATGACTGAAGGTGATATCAGCAGGAGAGACAAGAACACATGTGACAATTTCATTTTAACATCGGAGGATATAATTCATGCATTTCTCCAATTGCTGAATCAAAAAGCTGCCCGGGTACATTCATCTTTAACGTCTCTAATTTCTTTCAGTAAGCTTTTTAAGACTATATATGGTGCCGCAGGGAAACATGAAATTTTAGAAGTAGGTGTTGGCGACCCTGGGGTGTTGGCAGTTGTTTGGGACCAATGTGACCTTGTTTAGAAACCCTTGCCAATAGTTACAATGGAGCAGTGGAGTGGTGCGCAAGAAGTGTTCGCTGTGAAAGCCATTTATAAGAATGGTGAAAGTGTGTGGAGCAGTGGAGTGGTGCTCAAGAAGTGTTCGCTGTGAAAGCCTTTTATAAGAATGGTGAAAGTGCGACTGCTGCACAAAGGGAATTTTGGCATCATTATCGGTTGGGACATCATGATCATGTCCCGTCTGCTCATCTGATTACAACATGAGTATGTTATCTCAAATAAGCTGGTTCAGCCTTAAAAAAAAAAGTCCCCAGGTGGAGCCACTTCACATACTGCCTGATAATAGATGGCAGCTATTCAATGATTGCTTGGAAGGCGCGTCATTTCACACAATGGTGACATTCCATGACTTCCGAGATCCCCAGATCTCACTGATTGTGTTTTTTTTTTCTGTGGGGAAAATCTTAAAAGCCAAGTGTAACTCACACGACAAGCAGCCATTGCTGAACTAAAAAGGAGGATTGAAGAGGAAATCGCTGGCATTCCTCTTGACATGTTACGTTGAGCAATGCAGAATTTCCACAACAGGCTCTCAGAATGTGTACAGAGAAATGGACAACACCTTCATGATGTTTTTTTCAAAACATAAAATGAATATTGATTACCATCATTAATTGCATATCCTGTGTAATACATTTCATCATTAAATGTATTTTGTATGTATGTATTGTATTTTATTCATGCATTAAACATCAACTGAAAATTTCCCATTTCCCTGCACCACCCTGTATATCCAGACTTTACTATGTATATTTTCTTATTTTTCTTTTATACCTTATCCTATTGGTATTACTGTTCTTTAACAAATGCCACATTGCTTTTTAAATTTCTATAATTTGTCTTTATATCTAGAGTGATTGAAGTAATAAGGTAAATATTTAGAGCACCTGTAGCAGTAAGGAAGTGCCATAAGTTTTATCTGGCTGAGGAGGAAAGCTCTATCCAATAGTGAACAGTATGTAAAGTAAAGAATTCATTGGTTGATAAATGGCCTATAGCCATGAATGTTGAGCCTTTGTATGTTTGAATATATTCTTGTGGACCAAAAGTAATATATAGGTCTGCCAAAGGTAAGTCTCTAGAAATACTAGGAAAAGACGCTGTGCATATGTTATTCATACGGTACTTGTGTGAGTTAAAGTGCTAGTGAATAACTGGCTATGTATACATCATTAAACCGGCATTTTTGTGGTTAGGGTCTGTGTGTATGCGTATATCTACATGTGTATGTGTTAATCTTAAGATGCAAGAGTAGACCAATCCAATAATGAACCTGGTGGATTCACTTATCCCTGAAGAAAGTAAGGGTAATTCAAGGGGAATACCACGATAATACACAAGGTTACTGTTACTGAAGCCTGTCTCCTTCCTCCCCACCACTGCTGCTGCTACAACCTTCCTGGGCTCCATTTATGCATTTCCAGTGATTTTTTTTCCTGCAACATCCACTGCTTACACATTCTCTTACTTCTCCGGAGACAACATCTACATTAATTTTCAGTCAGAATATAAGTCAGAATCCTTCCCAAAACTTGGCAGAGGCCATGTATCCAAGCCAATGGATTTAAGCATTGGAGCTGGTCTCCTAAATGCTGCTCTTTAAGATGGATGGATGGATGGATGGATGGATGGATGGATGGATGGATGGATGGATGGATGGATGGATGGATGGATGGATGGATGGATGGATGGATGGATGGATGGATGGATGGATGGATAGATAGATAGATAGATAGATAGATAGATAGATAGATAGATAGATAGATAGATAGATAGATAGATAGATAGCTTTATTAATCCCAATGGGAAATTCACATTCTCCGGCAGCAACATACTGATAGAATAAACAATATTAAATTAAAGATTGATAATAATGCAGGTAAAAAACAGACAAAAACTTTGTATAATGTTAAATGTTAACGTTTACCCCCCCGGGTGGAATTGAAGAGTTGCATAGTTTAGGGGAGGAACGATCTCCTCAATCTGTCAGTGCAGCAGGACAGTGACAGCAGTCTGTCGCTGAAGCTGCTCTTTTGTCTGGAGATGATACTATTTAGTGGATGCAGTGGATTCTCCATAATTGATAGGAGCCTGCTGAGCGCCTGTCGCTCTGCCACAGATGTTAAACTGTCCAGCTCCATGCCAACAATAGAGCCTGCCTTCCTCACCAGTTTGTCCAGGCGTGAGGCGTCTTTCTTCTTAATGCTGCCTCCCCAGCACACCACCGCAGAGAAGAGGGCGCTCGCCACAACCGTCTGATAGAACATCTGCAGCATCTTATTGCAGATGTTGAAGGACACCAGCCTTCTAAGGAAATATAGTCGGCTCTGTCCTTTCTTGCACAGAGCATCAGTATTGGCAGTCCAGTCTAATTTATCATCCAGCTGCACTCCCAGATATTTATAGGTCTGCACCATCTGCACACAGTCACCTTTGATGATCACGGGGTCCATGAGGGGTCTGGGCCTCCTAAAATCCACCACCAGCTCCTTGGTTTTGCTGGTGTTCAGGTGTAGGTGGTTTGAGTCGCACCATTTAACAAAGTCATTGATTAGGTCCCTATACTCCTCCTCCAGCCCACTCCTGATGCAGCCCACGATAGCAGTGTCATCAGCGAACTTTTGCACGTGGCAGGACTCCGAGTTGTATTGGAAGTCCGATGTATATAGGCTGAACAGGACCGGAGAAAGTACAGTCCCCTGTGGCGCTCCTGTGTTGCTGACCACAATGTCAGACGTGCAGTTCCCAAGACGCACATACTGAGGTCTGTCTTTAAGATAGTCCACGATCCATGCCACCAGGTATGAATCAACTCCCATCTCTGTCAGCTTGTCCCTATGATTGTGTTGAAGGCGCTAGAGAAGTCTAGAAACATAATTCTTACAGCACCACTGCATCTGTCCAAGTGGGAGAGGGATCGGTGTAGCATATAGATGATGGCATCCTCCGCTCCCACCTTCTCCTGATATGCAAACTGCAAAGGGTCAAGGGCGTGTTGAACCTGTGGCCTAAGGTGGTGAAGCATCAGCCTCTCCATGGTCTTCATCACATGTGATGTCAGAGCAACAGGCCGGAAGTCATTCAGCTCACTAGGACGTGATACCTTTGGGACTGGGGTGATGCAAGATGTTTTCCAAAGCCTCTGGACTCTCCCCTGTTCCAGGCTCAGGTTGAAGATGTGCTGTAGAGAACCCCCCAGCTCCGATGCATAGACCTTCAGCAGTCGTGGAGATACTCCATCTGGACCCGCTGCTTTGCTGGCACAAAGTCTCCTCAGCTCTCTGCTCACCTGCACTGTTGTAATTATGGGTGGGGATGTCTCTCCTATGCTGGTATCAGCAGAAGGATGTGTGGAGGATGCAGTACTCCGAGGTGAGAGTGAGAGTGGGTTAGGGTGGTCAAACCTGTTGAAGAAGTTGTTCATTTGGTTTGCTCTCTTCACGTCTCTCTCGATGGTGGCACCCCACTTCGAGCTGCAGCCAGTGATGATCTTCATCCCATCCCACACTTCCTTCATGCTGTTATTCTGCAACTTCTGCTCCAGCTTTCTCCTGTATTGCTCCTTCGCCACCCTGAGCTGGACTCGGAGTTCCTTCTGTACGCGCTTGAGCTCATGCTGATCACCGCTTTTAAAAGCCCTTTTCTTCTGGTTCTAAAGGCCCTTGATGTCACTTGTAATCCATGGCTTGTTGTTAGCATAGCAGCATACAGTTCTTACTGGAACTACAATGTCCATACAGAAGTTGATGTAATCAGTAGTGCAGTCAACAACCTCCTCAATGTTCTCACTATGTGATCCCTGCAGGATATCCCAGTCTGTAGTTCCAAAGCATTCTCTAAGAGCCTTCTCTGCCTCAGGGGACCACTTCCTGAATGAGCATGTAGTTATAGGTAGGACCTTCACTTTTGGTTTGTAGTGAGGCTGAAGCAGAACCAGGTTATGATCTGCTTTCCCAAGCGCAGGCAGCGGGGTGGCGCTGTATGCGTCTTTAACGTTTGCATACAGTAAATCAATAGTTTTATTTCCCCGGGTGTTACAGTCCACTGTATTTCTCTCTCTCTCTCTCACATACACACTTTCACAAATACATAGTCTGTAGGGACTCATTTTATGGCTGTCTCTCTCCCAGGCCTGCACAAGATTTTTATGCCAAAAATGCCACTACATATAATTAATATTTATAAACATTGATTCACATTTAATCAGTTGCTCTTTAAAATACCTGTAGTTGTTTAGCTTGAATGGACCTGATGTTTTTTCTTGACCTAACTCCTTAAGTCAGAAGGCAGAAAAGAGACTACAAACTATGTCAGAGTTATTTTGTCTGTTTCACATTTTCCATGTCCTCTTGCTCAAGTACACAATTTGTGCGGTAAAGCAAGTCATAAAGAGGTGGACAAAAATGAAGATGGTGCTAGCAGAGGGAAAAAAACCTATTAGATAACAGCAATAATTTTAGTTAAACCCTTGGAGGTGCTTTCCAAATTCAATCCTTCAATCTTAGAAAATAGCTTAAAGTATTTTAAAACCACTGCAGAGATGGCCTTGGCACAAAGAAACTACAGTGGAACCTCGGTTCATGAACGTCTCGGTACACATACAAATCGGTTTATGACCAAAAAGTTCGCCAAACTTTTGCCTTGGTTCACGACCACACACTCAGTATACAAACAAGCCAGTTTCCCTTTCGGTTTGTACATGTTCAGTCTCTTCCTGTGCATTTCCTGTGCAGCGAGCAAGAGAGAGAGAGCGCGAGACGCACACGCACACACACGCACACACACACACACACACACACGCACGCACACACACACACACACACACACAGGCAGCGCGAGAGAGAGAGAGCACACACACAGGCAGCGCGAGAGAGAGACAGACGCACACACAGGCAGCGCAAGAGAGAGAGACGCGCACACACACACATGCAGCGTGAGAGAGAGAGACGCGCACACACACAGGCAGTGCAAGAGAGACAGATGCACACACACAGGTAGCGCGAGAGAGAGCACACACACAGGCAGCGCGAGAGAGACAGACGCACACACACAGGCAGTGCGAGAGAGAGACGCGCACACACACGGGCAGAGCGAGAAAGAGACGCACACACACACAGGCAGCGCAAAAGAGAGACAGACGCACACACCCAGGCAGCGCGAGAGAGAGGGGGCTGGATGCATAAGGTAGGAAGGCAGTTAAAGAATGCACTGGGCTTGATTTTGTTTTCACTTCTGTTTACAGTGATCGGTTCGTAGCGTGCATTGTTACAATGTTACTTTTCTTGGTGGTTTATTAAATTATAGATTTTTTCAAATGTTCATTTTTTTCCCTGTGCTTAAAACTCATTAAAAAAGCAGTGTTTTTAGCCAGCAGTTGGTAGCGCTATAGCGCGAACTATTGCAGTATTAGTTTTCTCTGTTGTTCAAGGTTTTCTCAGTGTTATTCAATACTTTTACATTTAGTTTACTATTACGCTGTGCATTCTATGGTTTAATTAACTATATTTGTGCTTAAAAACTTAAAAAAAATATATATTTACATACAGTTCGTATGGTGAGGAATGGATTAATTGTATTTACATACAATCCTATGGGGGAAATTGCTTTGGTTCACGACCAAATCGGTTTAAGACCAGAGTTTTGGAACGAATTATGGTCATGAACCGAGGTTCAGTGATCCCCCGCTATATCGCGGTTGAGCTATCGTGCCCTCGCTACATCGTGGAGTTATTATTATTATTATTATTACTAGGGGGCTCTGCCCCCCTGCTTGCTTCACTTGCCAACCCCTGGGTTTGGTTTACCGGATAAACAATTTAAAGAGATTGTCATTTTCATGGATATTGTTACATATGCATTATTTTCATTTTTACTTTAAAACTTTTGTAAAAATAATATTTATCCTTTATTTCCTGCCCCGGGCATGGTTAAATCTGTTTCTCACGGGACTTATAATGCTGCTTACGTTGTGAATGGGGTTCTGAATGCACGCTAAAGAGATGCGATCGGTTCAGCTGTTATCTTGCTGCTGGCCAGCTGTGTGTTCTGCTTGTCGCGCTTTGTGTCAATCATTTAAAAGCCTGTACAGCAGCTGTCCTTTTGCCACTTTGCGTCTCTGTCACTACCGTTCTGAAGGGGTTGGGGGTGAGGGCTGCATGCACGCAAAGGAGATGCGCTCGGATCATTTGCTGGCTTGCTGCAGCTGCTGCTGGCAAGCTGTGTGTTCTGTTTGTCGTTGTTTTAAGAGCTGGGAGCACCTGAAGTGTGTCCGCCAAAAGCATTCCAATAACTGCTAGGTTTGATGTCCGAGAACTTGTTTTAAATTGTTTGTAAGTAGGGTGTGACGTGCAAAAGTCCCCGTCTCATGGGTTTTGCTTCCTAAGGTTGTAATGTCTAGTCTCGCGTGTCGTCAAAGTGTCTCTCCGAGATGATCTGGTCTCGAACGCTTCGCTCAACCCCCCCGGAGGGGCGCTATGCTCCTGCCACTTCGTGTCTCTCTTTCTTGCGTTGTGAAGGGGGGGAGCTGAACGCACACTAAGGAGAAGCGGACGGATCAGCTACTGGCTTTGTGCTGCTTCTGCCAAAATGCGTGTTCTGCTTGTTGCTCTGTGCATTGATCATTTAACACTAGAATTACCAGAGTTTACGAGAAAACTTGTAAATCTGGCCCACCTTAAATTCACTCACATGTCTCCATTCAGCATCTTTTGTCTTCTAAATGTGTCGATAAGCTCAAGCAGTAAGCAGCCTGCTATACCATCCAACATTTCTGTTTTAACAATGTGTTTACATAGATTGTTATAGACACAAAACACACATCAAATTATTCCCCCTTACAATTCTGGGTAGCTCACTCCCAGATAATCAATCAAGGCAGGAACTGGGAGAACTTCTTGCCCGTTCTGAGGCAGGGGGGGGCGGGGAGGAGATGGTATAGCAGGCTGCTTGGGCTTACCAACACATTATCAACACATTTAGACGACAAATGAGGCTGACGGAGAGGTGTGAAGGGATTTAAGGTGGGCTGGATTTACGAGTTTTTTTTCGTTGACTCTGTAGTACTAGGGTGTTGTACCATGTTAGCCATTATTAATGTAGTGAAAAGTTGACTTTTCATTGGCTCTTGTAATTCTAGTGTTAGAAGCCTGTACAGCAGCTGTTCTTCTGTCTCACTGCCTTGTCTTGCGTGAGGTTAAAATGTATCTCGCGGGACGTCAAATTGTCTTCCGAGAAGATCATGCCTTGTCTCTCTGGTCACCCTGCCAAGATTTTTTTTTTTTTTTTATAATAGATGAGATGTTACTCATATCCTTAGCCCGACATCCACATATCATATGTGTTTACAAAGTGTGTTTTAATAAGTTTACATGTGTTTAAAGCGTGTGAGAGGGGTATTTTAAAGCTTAAACTATAAAAAAAATGTTTATTTATATGGTCTTTCTATATCGTGGATTTTCACCTATCGCTGATGGGTCTGGAATGTAACTTCCGCGATAGGCGGGGGATCACTGTATATTCTTCTCTGATAAGCCAGTTTTGTATGTTGGTGTCAATTTTAACTTTATATAATTTTATGAACAAGCAATGAACATCATGTTGCTGTAGTGAGTTCTATGATGCTTAAAGACTTTCAGAACATTAGGACAGTATAAAAATTTAGACAAGAACAGGCCATTTAGGCAGACAAAGCTCCCCAGTACTATCCACTTAATTTCTCTAAAACAACATCAAGTCTAGTTTTGAAGGTCCCCGGTCCTACTTTATATCACACTAACAGGTAACTTATACCATGTGTGTATGGTTCTTTATGTGAAGAAAACCTTCCTAATGTTTGTACAAAACATTACCTTAATAAGTTTCCAACTGTGTCCCAGTGTTATTGATGGAACTCATTTTAAAGTAACAATCTCAACCCAATGTAGTAATTCCCTTCATTACTTTAAACACTTCAATCATGTCAACTTATAATGTTTTACTTAAACTGAAAAGGTATAGCTCTTTTAAGCTTTCCTCACAACTCATCTCCAGCAGTCCTGAAATCAGCCTAGTTACTCTTCTGTGGACTTTTTTTTTGTAGCCTAGAAATCAAAACTGCCACAGTACTCCAGATGGGGCCTCACTATTGTGTGATAAAGCTTAAGCATAACCTCCTTTGACTTATACTTTACACGTCATGCTATATAATCTAAATTCCATAAGGCTTGTTAATAGCTTTTGAACACTGACTGGACTGTTTTCCTCTAGGAGGCGCTAGCTCCCTGGAAATAAGTTCGTTTTGCAATTTAAGTTAGAGCTCTTTATATTTTAGTGCTATTTGTGTACACAGTGTGCAGTTTCCTTTTTAACACTAGCTTATAACACGTTTGTAATTTAGGTAATACTTATAAGATAACTTCAATAATTTCATAGTTTCTGTGTGTTTTCTATGTCCTACTAGATGGTGTATTTGTTTAACACACGTTTTATGACACTTTTTTTAGTTTTGGGGGGTGCTACTTTTAACCTTTTGGACACAGCAACAGCTGCACAGCTCATAAACTGCACTTTTAACAGGTGGACGAATAGTATATTTTGGATTATATCGGGCTGCTATTATGCCATTAAAGATTTCTACAATTGTTTAATTGAGCGCAATCAAGATTTTATCGTCATTGACATTGTTCATCTTTACGTAAATGACTGCTAGACCCGCTGGATGTGTGACTCATCATACGACAAGTTAAATGCATGCCTGCATGCATTAACTCTTAATAACGCGCAGTTCTTCATAGCTTTACAAAATATTATTTCTAATGGCTAATGGTGTAACTTATTGAATAACTGTTCCCCAACATGGCGCTTATTTCTCTGGCAGGCTTTGGACATCCATACGGCAGTTGATTAATCTGTGTTGTCCACCCGGGTGCCGTTTCGCTTTATTCCGGACAACCAGTCTCGTGTCCATAAGTTTAAAACTGTTATTTTACAATTTATTGCATCCGGCAGCTATCTGTTTTTCGTGCCCCTGCACTGTAGCCCATCTTCCAAGAAAGCCTCTTGCACTTTCACAGGATTAATATCCCATTCCAGTTAGGGCCAGGCATTTAGGGCAGTATAACTCGGCCATGGGAGTCCATGACTGTGCACGCGACCATCCTAACATACTGACCGAGACCTTCCATGCCATCATTATCAATAGTGTATGTATATATATATATGATGCATTATAAATATGATGTGGTTAGTAATTTAGCCACAATCCCACCCTTGTCGCCACTTCTATCCAGCAGGGGACGCTAGTGCCCTGGTCGGAATAAGTTCTTTTGTAATTGCGGTATGTTACATAACCCGAAACGATATACAGTAGATATAATATAAAAAGGTGATACGCCTCCCTTAGTGATACGCCAGTAAGAAATCACATAGGAGAAATAACTTGTGTAGAGTCTACCATTTTTGTCTTTGAATACATTGAATACATCTATAAACTTTTTCTCTTGTAATTCACTATCTGAAAAGTTAGCCCAGTTAATATTCAGGTAGTCAAAGCCCCCCATGACTTTAATATCCCCCTGTAAAATTGCCTTTTTAATTTAATAGGATGTGCACTGGAATTACTATCTTAATTGGTGTGTCTATAGCACACTCCTAAAATAAGGCCACTTTCCCAAATGGTTTCCAGACAAATCCAGACAATCTCACTAAAATGTGACTCATCGTCCAACTGCAGAACACAGGGATTTAAATTCTGCTTTACATTAACAGCAACCCCCTCCCCCATTCTTTTCTGTTATCATTCCTAAAAATGTGTACCCATATATGTTACACGCATCCCTATCTTTGTTATTTAGACATGTCTCTGTTGCAATAATATTACAATTATGGTAAGGCTCCTTTTATGCTTGCAGTCCCACACTTAATTTCAAACTCAAAACTGGGACCTAAAAGGTGAAAAATTAATTCAAGTCAACACAGCAAACTTGACAATTCTTCTTTAGGACAGGGAGTGCTCTCGCTGAGTTAGTGAGAAATCAGTACTACTAAGTCCTCATAATCATCAAAGGTGAAGTCTGAGGGATTCCTAGCAAAAGTCATGCAGGAAAGTCCACATTGAGAACAAAGGCAGAAAGGGGCAAGTCACAGTATAATTGTAACAGATAAAAGATTAATTTATTGTCAGAACTTGACCTTTCAGAAATTTCTGGTAACTTGTTTACAATATTAACACTTAACATACAAGTGAAGGAGATGAGGGGCCATGTTATAGGACTTTGAAACTGTTTTTGTAGGGATGACTTTAACAGATGCATTATTTTATTTGAGGAAGATGTCTTGTCAGAAGCATTTAGCTTTCTGGTGAGGAGTCATGCTCTGCCTGCTCAGTCTCTCCAGGCAAACCAGACATGGTGTTTACTCATCTGGGTTTAAAAATCTTAAGTGATGTTTAATAGATATATTTGTCAATACATCAAACAGACTTGAAATGGTTAATTAAAAGTGAGATGCTATTGCCAAATCTTTGACAAAAAAGGGTTTTTAACTATGAGAGTAATCTAATGCAAACTGACATTTCTCAAGTCAAGTCACATCACATTTATTTATAAAAGCGCATTTAAAACAACAGATGTTAAGTCAAAGTGCTGTACAAAGGGGCAGTAAAATAAACACAATACAATCAATAGTATAAAAACAGATTAATAAAACAGTCAATTAAGACCATCCCGCACAACCCTTATACATAGTGAAAGTGGAGGAGAAGATGTGGGTCTTAAGATGAGTTTTAAAAGCCTCAATAAAGGATGATGACTTGAAGCAGATCATTCTCAAGCCTTGGAGCAATAACTGACAAAGCTCTGTTTCCCCTAGACTTCAGCAGAGATCTTGGAACTACGAGGAGCAGTTATCTGGATGATCTCAATGCCTTTGGTGCTGAGTGGGGATGAAGGACATCGCAGATGTATTTTGGAGCAAGACCATTCAAGTGTTTAAAAATAAACAACAAAATTTTAACATCAATACAAAATCTCACCGGTAGCCAGTGGAGTGAGGCTAGTACAGGGGAGATGTGAACCTTTTTTCTAGTGCTCATTAACTCTTTTAGGGCTGATGTCGACTTTTGTCAAAAGGAGGAGTTGACGATGCTAATTGACTGTAAACTATGACAAAACCACCCATTATGTTTTAGTTGGACTCTCGTTGCTAGAAGGAAAGTTAGATTCATTGGTATGACTGAGATTTCCTGCACTCGCATGAGTAGCAAGGCGTAAACAGCGGCAGAAATGGTACTGACATCTGGCGAGAGATCAAAGCAAATGTGTAAAGCAAAATACTCCGTGGACAACGTTTTGCCTATTATCTCTGAACTGGACTATGACTTGTCGGACTCAGATTTTGATACAAGTGATTGAAAACGAATGTGAGGTTCCAGCTTCAGCTGATTGGTCCCCAGCTAATCGTTGTACTGAAATTGTTCGCCAGGGAGGACTGCCACTTAATAATGATAAGAGGTAGAAACCAGATTGCAATGCACTGCGACTTTGTCCCAGCCACGCAAAGACCACCTGATGCACATTCTTAGCAAACTGGCAGCCACAGCATGCAGCAACAGTCATTTTATGTTGATTTCTGTGTGAAACCATTGTTTTTTGGAAAAAATATTCAGCCCTCAAAGAGTTAAAAATCTATCTGCTGCATTTAGTATAGCTGGGTATCATAATCATAGCAATAGTAAATGAAACCATGTTTTTGAAAGATGGTCCTCAAGGGGAGCATATATAGGGCAAATTAAAGAGGTGCCAAAATGGAACCTTGTGAAACACCTTTTATGAGAGGTGCTGGCTGGGAGGTTATTATCTATGTTAACAGACATAGATCTATCTTTAAAGTAGGACTCATACCATTTCAATGCACAAACTTGAATGAAAACTTCATACTCCAGCCATTTAAATAGAACCACAAGATCCATCCATCCATCCATTTTCCAACCCGCTGAATCCGAACACAGGCTCACGGGGGTCTGCTGGAGCCAATCCCAGCCAACACAGGGCACAAGGCAGGAAACAATCCTGGGCAAGGTGCCAACCCACCGCAGGACACACACAAACACACCCACACACCAAGCACACACTAGGGCCAATTTAGAATCGCCAATCCACCTAACCTGCATGTCTTTGGAATGTGGGAGGAAACCGGAGCGCCCGGAAGGAAACCCAGGCAGACACGGGGAGAATATGCAAACTCCACGCAGGGAGGACTCGGGAATCGAACCCAGGTCCAACAGATCTCCCAACTGCGAGGCAGCAGCACTACCCACTGCGCCACCGTGCCGCCCTAGAACCACAAGATCCATCATGCCAAATGCAGCACTAAGATCCAATAGAACTAAGACTGCACAAGAACCTGAGCTCAAGGTTAACAGAATATCATTTGTCACGTTCAACAAAGTAGATTCTGTACCATGACATTTTTAAAAACCTGATTGAAACACATCACATGGACTGTTATCCTACAGATGTGAAAGTAACTGTAAAGAAAATACCTTTTCCATAATTTTGAACAAAAACGGGAGCTTAGAAATAGGTCTATAGTTTGAAAGAACTGTGGGATCGAGAGTGGGCTTCTTCAGCATTGGCTGAACAATTGTATGTTTAACAACAGAATTCTTGAAGCCTATGAAAAATCTCATAATCCTGGCCCACCTTAAATCCCATCACTCCTCTCCATCAGCGTCTTTTGTTTTGTAAATGCGTCGATCAGCACAAGCAGCAAGCAGCCTGCTGTCCCATCCCCTGCCTTGACGGAGCTCAGCTCAGGCAAAAAAGTTCTTCCAGCTCAAGCCAAGGCTCCTTATCTGCGTGTGAGATCTGGAGTTGTATAGGGTAAATAATACAGCACGTCATTATTTGGAATACATGAATTTCATGTGTTTTCCATGTCTACAAAGATCTGGGTAAATGTAGGATGAAAGGAAATGCAAGAAATGCTGAACACATACCTAAAGCAGAAACTTTTTCCATGTTATACTAATAAAAACGTGAAGTGTATAATGTGTGAAGACTTTAGTCCAAATATCAAATAAACATCTGCGCTTTTATTCAAAAATATAACCAAAGAAAAAAAAGCATTTGATTTAAATGTGGCTGTCAATGAGTTAAAAACTCAAGCTCAAATGTAAATTGACAGGGAGTTTATACATATTCTTGAATGATGTAGAGGTAAGAACTGCTGCCTTATACCCCGAAGGTCCCAGGTTCGAGACCAGGCACTCCATGTTTTGAGTAGTGAGCTGCTATTATTATTATTATTATTATTTCTACAATATAATAAAACATACATTTGATTTGAGTCTGTAACACCTGGTGTAAATTTTGGCTACTTGTAAAAGTTAGCTCTTGTTTTTTAATTATTCAGTTTTATACTCTCAGTGACGTTTATACGGTATAACGAACTTGTCTCTCCCTCCCTGAGTTGATGGCATTTATCTCCATTCTTTTCACAAGAGCAGCACTCTGACTGATGCCTGCTCAGAACTGTTTGTTGTATCAGCAATCAAAGATACAAAGTCCTGTGACTGCTATCAGACTGGACAAAGGCAGGATTGTAGCAACAGACAGCTTCTTTACAGTGCTTTCGCCGGCTAATAGACTGCTCTGCACCACAATGCAACTCTACTTGTCACCATAAGTAAAATGGGACTTCCACCTGCAGCTCAAGTCACTTCAGAACATGAGCAATTCGCCATGCTATTGTTTAGATCTGACAGCACCATGCTGACAGTGTATGCACCCAAAAAAAAGAAGCCTTTGACTTCAGTCTTTAACAGCTGGTGTAAGGTTTGGGCGCTATTCCACAACAAACACTGTAAAAATAAAGATTGAAAAAAGAAGAAAGAAAAGTGCAAAAAACAATTAATGAATAAAAATTATAAAAAGTTCAGTAGTAGAAAAGAGAGAAAGCACAGTGAAGACAGCTCCAGCCAGATGCAAAGCAATTTGTAAACATCCATCCATCCATTTTCCAGCCCGCTGAATCCGAACACAGGGTCACGTGGGTCTGCTGGAGCCAATCCCAGCCAACACAGGGCACAAGGCAGGAACCAATCCCAGGCAGGGTGCCAACCTACAGCAGCAATTTGTAAACATTACAGACATAATATACACATTTGGAAATGTTCACAATTTGGCAACTGAAAATGACTACAGAATATAGAATGACCATGCTAATATAAAAATGTGTTAAAAATGCTACATAAATTTATAAATATCACGATTCAAAACTTTTGCTGAAACACCAGACAAAAGCAAAAGTTAGAAATCTGATGTGTATAAGCACGCTACAGTCCTCAATCAAAAAATGGGAGAATGCAGGGAAAACAGAAATCCAGTACATTTTGATGGGTACAGAAATGTGAAAGAACATCAGGCTAACAGATGATCTACTTTACTGACTGTATTAGACTTTTTGACTCAATACTATGCTCCAGACTACAAAGGCACTTCCAGATTTATGTGAAGCTACAGGCATCTCACTGGTAATGAAGTGTTTGTCGGCACTTTGCATCACCTTAATAAAATAAGTAATATTGTAACAATTGTAGCAATGATAAAGTGTGAATAAGCTAATACACACATATTGGTGATAACCTAGGTCCAGCATGAGCAGCATAACAGTGGCTCTTTGATTTGTTTTAATTTCATGGAGCAGCTTGAAAAGACCTTGATTTATAAGAAGTTTCATTATTTTATCATTTTTGTAATATCTTTATTATTTAATTGACTGATTTAAAGCAGATTCATTTAGGATAATTCTGTAAAGGACAACATGCAAAAAAAGTGATTAACTGCATGCTGGACAATTGATATCATTAATAAACTGACCTTTTTTGTAGTGCATCATTTTAAATGTTATGAAATACCATACATTTATCATAATACATATTAGAAGTACTGCTAGTGATATTTTGCATGTCATACTCAGTCTTTACAAATGTTTATACAATCATTTTTACTTCTTATTTATACTGCATGATAACTCCTTTTGGTATCTTCTGGCATATTTGGTTATATAGGGAGGATTATTGAAAAGAAATGATTCTACTGTGTTACCTAAGGGTTTTGTAAGGAAAGGTGTGGATAGGGTCACACATAAGTCATTTATTAAAAGTCTCAAATAAAGGTTCCTGCTACATGTTCCCTCATCTTTCTCTATGGATCTGGACTTCCAGCTATTAGAATGCTTTCAAGATAAATGAACCAGTGTCAGTTTGTGAAATATAATAATCAATACAGTTTAGTCACAAACACAATGATTATAAAACAGGATAACTGCTTCTTTGTAAACACAAAGTTAGGATATGACAACATAAACATATAAGTTAAAGGAGAAGTTCGATATATTTTAAGTCAAAGCTATTTCTTGACTACCATGGTATATATTCATTTTCCACAGAAAATTGCACTCTAAAGTGATGACTTTTTCATAAATTAAAAAAAAATTACCTAGTCTGTTCTTGTGGTTTATAATGGAGGTAAAGGACAAACATAAAAAAGCCATTAAACTTACTGAAAATGTTTACTTTGAAGGAGTAAAGGTTTCAAAGTAAGACAACATAATGTCTGCACAAGGCTGGCTCTAGGCTAAGGTCAAGCAGGCACTGGCCTAGGTGTGCCATGACTTGAGGAGTGCCCAAGTCAACAAACCGCCATGCCCACCCAATCCCCCCATTTGAATTGTCATTTTAGCATGTCCTGCATAACATGCATATATGAACATGTTTCATCACCAAGGATAACACTCTTTGATTTCATATACAAATATGAATGCACTCTGATCACCAAATCCAATAATAGTGACTAGGTTTGCCATGGACCCTTGAGCTTGCCCTGCTTCTGCATTTCTAAGGAATGCCTGTGACAACATAAATAAACTGAAACTAATACATTTTATTGCAGATTTTGTGGTACTATATCCTTCAGGTAAAGACATGTTACTTGCAACAAGTGTCGTGAGTGGAGTTTTGAACAATACCAATACACACATGTACCTCAACCCCTTATTCACAAATTTGCAGATTTTCAAGAGCTTCAGGATGTGTATTTAAGCTAGTTGTGTTTCTGCAATTCTGTTCATTCAATGCTAATGTTCTGCCATGGGTTTGAACAAAAGAAAGATGTATACTCAAATCATATGATTAATTTTTCACATTTGTGCTTACTTATCACCTATTACATCCCGAGTTCTTTTTTTAACCCAGCCACAGTGGATGCACAAACCAGTGTGTTTCTTCGTGCCGGTCCCACGCCCAGATAAATGGGGAAGGTTATGTCAGGAAGGGCATCCGGTGTAAAATTTTGCCAAATCAATATGCGGACAACAATACAAATTTCCATGCCAGATCAGTCGAGCCCCGGGTTAATAACGACCGCCACCAGTACTGTTAGCCAACAGGGTGCTGGCGGAAACTGGGCTACTGTTGGCTGAAGACGACGAAGAAGAAGAAGAAGAAGGAGAAGGAGAAGGAGAAGAAGAGGGGGGAGACGTGTCCGGAGGCAGGAGGAGAGGAGGAAAGTAAAGAGAGTAGAACTGAGGGTAGGAACTTTGAATGTTGGCAGTATGACTGGTTAGGGTAGAGAGCTAGCAGTTATGATGGAGAGAAGGAAGGTTGATATATTGTGCGTGCAAGAGACTAAATGGAAGGGGAGTAAGGCCAGGTTGATCAGAGGTGGATTCAAATTGTTCTATCATGGTGTGGATGGGAGGAGAAATGAGGTAGGGGATATTCTGAAGGAACATTATGTCAAGAGTGTTTTGGAGGTGAAAAAAGTGTCAGAGAGAGTAATGATTATGAAGCTGGAAATTGGAGGTGTGATGATGAATGTGTTAGTGCATATGCCCCGCAAGCTGGGTGTGCGATGGAGGAGAAAGAAGATTTTTGGAGCGAGTTGGATGAAGTGATGAACTGTATACCCAAGGGACAGAAAGTGGTGATTGGAGCAGATTTCAATGGACATGTTGGTGAAGAGAACAGAGGAGACAAGGAGGTGATGGGTAGGTATGGTGTCAAGGAGAGGAATGAAGAAGGTCAGATGATAGTGGATTTTGCCAAAAGGATGGACATGACTGTGGTGAATACATATTTTAAGAAGAGGGAAGAACATAGAGTTACGTACAAGAGTGGAGGAAGATGCACACAGGTAGATTACATCCTATGCAGCAGAGTCAATCTGAAGGAGATTAAAGACTGCAAAGTGGTGGCAGGGAAACGTGTAGTTAAGCAGCATAGGATGGTGGTCTGTAGGATAACGTTGGACATCAAGATGAGGAAGAGAGTGAGGGAAGAGCCAAGAATCAAATGGTGGAATTTGAAAAAGGAAGACTACAAGGTTGAGTTGGAAAGATGTGCAGCAGGTTAGATTGATAAAGGATAAAGATGGAAACGTACTCACAAGCGAGGAGAGTGTGTTGAGCAGATGGAAAGAGTACTTTGAGAGGCTGATGAATGAAGAGAATGTGACAGAAGAAGAGGTTGGATGATGTGGAGATAGTGAATAAGGAAGTGCAATGGATTAGCAAGGAGGAAGTATGGGCA
Organism: Erpetoichthys calabaricus; assembly: GCF_900747795.2. Classification (NCBI taxonomy): domain Eukaryota; kingdom Metazoa; phylum Chordata; class Cladistia; order Polypteriformes; family Polypteridae; genus Erpetoichthys; species Erpetoichthys calabaricus. The sequence goes on along the minus strand of NC_041398.2, from coordinate 197,135,173 downwards.
GCTATGAAGAGGATGAAAAATCGAAGGGCCGTTGGTCCAGATGAGATACCTGAGGAAGCTTGGAAGTGTTTAGAAAAGATGACAGTGTAGTTTTTAACCAGATTGTTTAATGGAATCTTGGAAAGTGAGATGATGTCTGAGGAGTAGAAAGGAACTGTACTGGTGCCGATATTTAAGAATAAGGGGGATGTGCAGGACTGTAATAACTACAGGGGAATAAAATTGATGAGCCACAGCATGAAGTTATGGGAAAGAGTAGTGGAAGCTAGGTTAAGAAGTGAGGTGATGATTAGTGAGCAGCAGTATGGTTTCATGCCAAGAAAGAGCACCACAGATGTGTTGTTTGCTCTGAGGATGTTGATGGAGAAGTATAGAGAAGGCCAAAAGGAGTTGCATTGCGTCTCTGTGGACCTGGAGAAAGCATATGACAAGGTGCCTTGAGATGAGCTGTGGTATGGTGTGAAGAAGTTGGGAGTAGCAGAGAAGTATGTAAGTGTTGTACAGGACATGTACGAGGGAACTGTGACAGTGGTAAGGTCTGCATTAGGAGTGACGGATGCATTAAAGGTGGAGGTGGGATTACATCAGGGATTGGCTCTGAGCCATTTCTTATTTGCAGTGGTGATGGACAGGTTGACAGACGAGATTAGAGAGGAGTCCCTGTGGACTATGATGTTTACTGATGACATTCTGGTCTGTAGTGATAGTAGGGAGCAGGTTGAGGAGACCCTGGAGAGGTGGAGATATGCTCTAGAGAGGAGAGGAATGAAGGTCAGTAGAATGGTAAGGATGCAAGGAGTAGAGTTGGCAAAAGTGGATGAGTTTAAATACTTGGGATCAACACTACAGAGTAATGGGGACTGCAGAAGAGAGGTGAAAAAGAGAGTGCAAGCAGGGTGGAATGGGTAGAGAAAAGTGACAGGAGTAATTTGTGACTTACGGGTATCCGCAAGAGTGAAAGGGAAGGTCTACAGGACAGTAGTGAGACCAGCTATGTTATATGGGTTGGAGACAGTGGCACTGACCAGAAAAAGCAGGAGACAGAGCTGGAGGTAGCAGAGTTAAAGATGCTAAGATTTGCACTGGGTGTGACAAGGATGGATAGGATTAGAAATGAGTACATTAGAGGGTCAGCTCAAGTTGGACGGTTGGGAGACAAAGTCAGAGAGGCGAGATTGTGTTGGTTTGGACATGTGCAGGGGAGAAATGCTGAGTTTTTGGGAGAAGAATGCTAAGAATAAAGCTGCCAGGAAGAGGAAAATAGGAAAGCCTAAGAAGGGGTTTATGGATGTGGTTAGAGAGGACATGCAGGTGATGGGTGTAACAGAACAAGATGCAGAGGACAGAAAAATATGGAAGAAGATGATCCACTGTGGCAACCCCTAACGGGAGCAGCCGAGAGAAGAAGAACATCCTGTGTCATTTTACATAGCCTACTCAGTGAGAGTCACACCGAACAGCATCAAGTTTCAAAGTAAAATTATAAGAGTTTCATTGTACTTTGTACACATGACAATAAATCCAGACTGAACTGTTTACACTGCAGTGCAGTTTTTATAAAATTCTTAGAGTTTTGAAACAGCCAAGCCACCTGCACATTGATACCATCTCACAGGGTAAGTACACAGGGCGAATCAATACAGCTTTACTTCTTGAGGCATGTCGTGTACACACAAGAAAAAAAAAAAAAAAAACAAATTAGAAAATGAAAAAGGGACAGTGTACCATAGAGTCAAACCACTATGAAACAGATTGAGGCACCACAAACTAATCATTGAATTTAATAGCTAATGCTGAGTCGCTCTTACTAAGGATATGAAAATAAATGAGCTGAGGACAAAGTTTTTGAGGGAATAAACTCACTGACACTCATTAATAATGATCAATTAACAAACACAGGGGGGATATGCAAATCCCATGTAGTAGTAGGTAATATGTTTGCAAAATAAGGCTACAGTATAAAAATATTTTAGAGTGGCAGGAATAAGCTTCTGTATAATGAAAGTCTGAGTGAGGGCAAGTGTAATTTTTTCAGTGTTTCAGTGTTCAATTGTTGTCTAGTTCTCTACAGAAAAAACACAGTAGTTCACATCTGGGCATCTACATTGAACAATGTTAGTAACACCTCTTGGAGGTGACTCTTTGAGGCGAATCTATGCCTCTGGTTCTAAAGGGTGCCATGAATGAAGACGAGCTAGAAAGTCAAGCACACAGCCAATATCCTGTTAAAATGGCTGAATCTCACAAATATGTTTTGCTTTTTCTTCCATCCTAAAATGACGTAGGTTCACTTTTGTGAAATATATATGCAATCTCAACTCCCAGTTCAATACTGGATAAAATTCTTGACTGCATGCAGGTGTCTATTATTATTATCTTTTGCCTCCATTATAAGGCACAAGAACAATATAGGTCTTTTTTTAACTTTTATAAAAAAAAACAACACAATTTCATGTGGCAAATTATAATGTACCATAATTTTCAAGAAATAACTTTGATTTGAAAAATACCAAATCTATGGTTTAATGGAGAGTTTTCCTGGTTTTGCAATAGAACATGGGCTTAGTTTCTTGAATTTGTAAGAAAACATTGGATAATTAATTACATGCAAATAAGAAAGTTGAATATGGTAAAACAAATGTATAATACAGAATTTATTGTTATAAGTTCATTTATAGGCTTTCTAGTTTTGTCATAGGGCTGTGATTTTACCATTTAATAGGATATTTTATTTTTTTATCATTTTTACATGTTGTCACAGACATTTGGCTGTTAGTACAGATGTGAGTGTGGTAAAGTGAGGTCCATGGCATTTTAATTAAATAATTGCAACATTCGCATCTTTGTGTGTTGCGAGTGGTTGCCATGTGCGATATGGGAGCAGACGGCCCTGCACTTAGTGCATGGTTGTAGTATTGTCCGAAACCCTAATTGACAGCGGGAGCTGCTCATTACCAAAGCTGTGCCATGTCCACAGTTTAAAAGGGATGCGCGAATGCGAGAAGTGTGTAATTGAGAAAGGAAAACAAAAAGAGAAAACAGAGGTTAAAGGGTGAAAGAGAGAAGAAAGTAGGAGGCGGGAGGAGCTGGAGCGGTAGTGAGCAAGCTGAAGAGAGTAGGCTAGAGGGAGAGAAAGCAGGCAGCAGGGAAGTGCACCCTGAAGAGGAGTGTGTGGCCGACACTCGGGAGTGCAGGTTGGAATGGGTCACTCTGGCTGAGCTGTAATGAGGAGGAGGAGTGACCGGGAGTTTATACAGCCCGCCGCAGAAGACCAGGAACACAGCAGGGATCGAGGAGGCTTGGGTGGAGAGCTCCAGTCTGAACGCCCTGGCCGTTGGGGACCCAAGCAGAGGTCCAGAGAGGAAGCCTTTCAGTAGCCATGGGACAGAAGGGACCTGGACCTGAGGAAGGACAGCTGTGTCTGCTGTTAGGACGACTCCTCAGCTGCAAGGCCCAAATGGGATAAGCAGAGGAACCGCCAGTTAAAAGATCAAAGCACCAGGATTTTTCCTGTCAGTTGGTTTTAACCTCATTTTTTAATGGATGTGCTTTTTATTTTGATTTTAACCTCAAATTCACCTTTGTTTTTAATTGGATTACTTATTTATTGAACTATTTTTTTTTAGCACTGCACTTTTGGAACATTTTGATGTTTTTTTTTTTTTTTTTGATTTGCACCTTCCCCTTGCTTCATGTGTGTTTTGTCCTCATCAGCCATACTCATCTGGTTACGTTATCAACGGTGTCAGGTTCAATAGGCTCCCATTATGGAAGAGGAAGCAAGGAGCCAACCCACACCGTCACAGTGACAGAGAAAAAAAATTGAAAAGTACAGTAATAAAATATATCAGAAATATACCAGAGAAAGTAATAAATAATCATCAGAAGCAAAGCAACATCTGACTGTCTAGCTAATACTTAGCATGTAATGATGCTGAGAATGGTGATGTGTTGTATGTTGGTTGGACGTGCAAGTAAGAATTTCACTGTACTCTGTACATGCAATACTACTACTAAGCTTCATAATTTATTTTAATTGATGTAAAGCAGTTTATGATATCTAACCTTTTCCATTCAGTGTTCAGTGTTGTGTGGACTGGTGATGTCTTTCATCTGGTTTTCCATTAAGAATTTGATTACTTTTGTGGAACATACTCATTTTGTCTTGACGAGCTATTTATTATTGACAAGAGATAAGTTTACCAGATAGTTTTCTATATTTAGCTTTTGACTTGATTTTTTAGAGAAAGCACTTCTGATTCTCTGGCACCCATCTAATGTATTAAACAGCTTTATAGAACATACTGTATACAGAACTCTGAGACCAAGGTACGCATCTTGAAGTAAGACTTTACTAATAATTCTTCGCACAGTGGCAGGACTGAAAGGCTTTTCAGGATTTACACACTTGACACACATACACAATGGGTTTAATGAAAAGAAATATAATCCCCTGACTGGAAAATAGTTAATTTTCAAATGCTGGTATAACCTCACATGGTATAACCTTGATGGTCAAAGACGCCAGAGCATGCCCATTAAAACTGACAGGGAATCAGCTACTAATCATGCTTACCCAATACTGGTTGATACAATGGTATTCAGAATAACATCATAAAATCCCAGAAGTAAATTTACATGTATTTTATCTACTGTGTACTGCTGACAGATGAGAGATAGTTGGGAGAAAAATATACAGTGGTGTGAAAAACTATTTGCCCCCTTCCTGATTTCTTATTCTTTTGCATGTTTGTCACACAAAATGTTTCTGATCATCAAACACATTTAACCATTAGTCAAATATAACACAAGTAAACACAAAATGCAGTTTTTAAATGATGGTTTTTATTATTTAGGGAGAAAAAAAATCCAAACCTACATGGCCCTGTGTGAAAAAGTAATTGCCCCCTTGTTAAAAAATAACCTAACTGTGGTGTATCACACCTGAGTTCAATTTCCGTAGCCACCCCCAGGCCTGATTACTGCCACACCTGTTTCAATCAAGAAATCACTTAAATAGGAGCTGCCTGACACAGAGAAGTAGACCAAAAGCACCTCAAAAGCTAGACATCATGCCAAGATCCAAAGAAATTCAGGAACAAATGAGAACAGAAGTAATTGAGATCTATCAGTCTGGTAAAGGTTATAAAGCCATTTCTAAAGCTTTGGGACTCCAGCGAACCACAGTGAGAGCCATTATCCACAAATGGCAAAAACATGGAACAGTGGTGAACCTTCCCAGGAGTGGCCGGCCGACCAAAATTACCCCAAGAGCGCAGAGACAACTCATCCGAGAGGTCACAAAAGACCCCAGGACAACGTCTAAAGAACTGCAGGCCTCACTTGCCTCAATTAAGGTCAGTGTTCACGACTCCACCATAAGAAAGAGACTGGGCAAAAAACGGCCTGCATGGCAGATTTCCAAGACACAAACCACTGTTAAGCAAAAAGAACATTAGGGCTCGTCTCAATTTTGCTAAGAAACATCTCAATGATTGCCAAGACTTTTGGGAAAATACCTTGTGGACTGATGAGACAAAAGTTGAACTTTTTGGAAGGCAAATGTCCCGTTACATCTGGCGTAAAAGGAACACAGCATTTCAGAAAAAGAACATCATACCAACAGTAAAATATGGTGGTGGTAGTGTGATGGTCTGGGGTTGTTTTGCTGCTTCAGGACCTGGAAGGCTTGCTGTGATAGATGGAACCATGAATTCTACTGTCTACCAAAAAATCCTGAAGGAGAATGTCCGGCCATCTGTTCGTCAACTCAAGCTGAAGCGATCTTGGGTGCTGCAACAGGACAATGACCCAAAACACACCAGCAAATCCACCTCTGAATGGCTGAAGAAAAACAAAATGAAGACTTTGGAGTGGCCTAGTCAAAGTCCTGACCTGAATCCAATTGAGATGCTATGGCATGACCTTAAAAAGGCGGTTCATGCTAGAAAACCCTCAAATAAAGCTGAATTACAACAATTTTGCAAAGATGAGTGGGCCAAAATTCCTCCAGAGCGCTGTAACAGACTCATTGCAAGTTATCGCAAACGCTTGATTGCAGTTATTGCTGCTAAGGGTGGCCCAACCAGTTATTAGGTTCAGGGGGCAATTACTTTTTCACACAGGGTTTGGATTTTTTTTTCTCCCTAAATAATAAAAACCACCATTTACAAACTGCATTTTGTGTTTACTTGTGTTATATTTGACTAATGGTTAAATGTGTTTGATGATCAGAAACATTTTGTGTGACAAACATGCAAAAGAATAAGAAATCAGGAAGGGGGCAAATAGTTTTTCACACCACTGTAGTTGTGTTTCTAGCAAGTTAGCTCTGCGTATTTGTCTCAAATCTATTTTCTTTGTAGAGAACTTGTGTGAGTCACCAAATCTCTTAGCCAAAAAGACTTGCCCCAATAAATTTCTGACATGAACATCCTGCCTCAGGTCCAGCTTCAGGAATTGTTTAGGTCATAACCTTTCTAAAAGATTGCACATAGATTTAATTGTGCAGTTTTACTTGGCTTTTAATATGGGGTGCTTAAGTCTAGTTGATTAGTATAACATACTGAACCTCACTCAGTGTTTAAATTACTGCTGTACAAATTACATTAATAACTGTGTATTGTCTAAGCTCCAGGGCTGCACAACATCACACAAAAGTTAATTTTAGTACTTTGATTCTCTGTATCATACAATTTCCTGTTTCTGTGTTCTTGTTGTGTGTCTTAGTTCAAAATGATTAAATAATAGATAGATAGATAGATAGATAGATAGATAGATAGATAGATAGATAGATAGATAGATAGATAGATAGATAGATAGATAGATAGATAGATAGATAGATAGATACTTTATTAATCCCAGGGGGAAATTCACATAATAACTCAAAAAAATAGATTTAATTAGTAATTAAACTATATAGAGTAATTTAATTAGTGGTGCTTGTCATATGCTGCACAGGTCAGAATAACCAATGGCAAACATAAAGAGCAATGATGTGCTTAACTAAAATGACATACAGTATACAGTAGGATAGTTCAGCTCACAGGCGACTACATTAGACCTACACAAATTAAGTATCTGGATTGCAAGAATTCTAAATTAAAAGTGAAACTGGAATTATAATTTTAAATTTGCCTCTTTATCTGCACTTTTATTACACTCATATAGCACTTATGTATTGCTGTGTAAACTCTTAAACATTTCTTTATGAAAGTACTAGTGTCAGGAAACTGCTGAAACATTAATTTATATTCAAATAAAAATTAACTGCAATTTTACTGTAATTGCAAAAATAAAAACAATGTATACTGAAAAATTTTGTGAAGTAGGGGAATCATTGAGAATCACTGAATAAGTGAGCACTCATCAACAGTCACAAAAAAAGGACCAGGGTAGAAAAACAGTATTGTAATGCAGCAAAGTTTTTAGATAGATAGATAGATAGATAGATAGATAGATAGATAGATAGATAGATAGATAGATAGATAGATAGATAGATAGATAGATAGATAGATAGATAGATAGATAGATAGATAGATAGATAGATAGATAGATAGATAGATAGATAGATAGATAGATTTATTAATCCCAAGGGGAAATTCACAAAATGTAAAATCTCTGATATACATGCTTATTCATATTTTTAATGCCACACTAAGGCACGTTTTTTTTAGTAGATAGCCTTGGCCTTTAAATTGTTTATATACAACTGTTGTTATTAATGGGTAGTAATCAGTCTTGAGACTCTGAGCAAAGATGGATAGCTTCTGGGAGCGCAGAAGGTTCTTGTGTTATCTTTTTTAATGCACACTTTACTGTGACTGACCCAAACTTGGCCAGCAATAATTTATACATCTCAGGACAAGTTAATGATTATATTTTGTAAATATTTTTAAACTTGCATATCATTGAGGAAATGTCTTTTTATTGTGAAGATATCTCTGAATAAATATTTTGCTATTGCTTTATGATCTACATACACACCTAAATGAATCTGGTACACAGAATGCTGTACATTTATAAAGCAAAATGAAAAGCAACACTTGAGCATTTTGTAACAACAACAACAAAACTAAACTTTAAAGTTGTCTGCATACTGTGAATGTAATAGAAACTATTGGAAGAGACTTTGATTTAAAATTGTAGAAAGTAGATTTTTTGCTTTATAATGCACACTTGAAAAACTATCTTAACGGTACATATTTTTGTTGTGAAAATTCCTGATCTTAGCTCCAAAATCTTGAAAAAATTTTTTTTAAATCTTTGTTCCTTTTACATTTAAATGTTGTATTATCTGCATTAAAGAAACCGCTAACAGTGCTTTTTAAATGAAAACAAAAAATGCATTATGTGTATGCCCTAAAATTATTTAAAATATATTGTATATGAATGTATTACATTATAATGAAGCCATATTTGATATTAATAGATTTAGAGTATGGCATTACAGCTTTGTCCTGTCCTCCTCAAAAACACTGTGCTATATCTTGTACCATTTCTTATATAAAAGTTAAAAAAAAAACAGACAGAACAAGCAAAATTACATTCTATCTGAGCAGGGCTATCAATTCTTTCTATCAACACTTTTAAAAGTGGCTGCAATTGCCTGACAACCAGGTATCACCTTCTGGTAGCTAAAATTGAAAGTAAGGTTGCTATTTTTAACAACCTATATTTGGAATAACTAGGATGCTATACAAGTATATGACAGCCTAATATTCAAAGCATGACATTAAAGAATATTTACGTTTATGATCTGAGCTAAATTCTTTTTTTGTTTATTTGCTTTACCTACTACTTCCAGTTAAGAACATTTCATTCTTAATTGTTATCACTTAACAACAGAATTCTGATTCTGTGCACACCCATTCCTTGTGTCACAAGGTCTTTTGAAATGTAGACCACGAAGATTAGGCAGTATAATTTAGTCAACTGAGCAATTGATCAAAAATATTTATTTACAGCTAAAAGTATAGGATACATCCATTTTTCATTTAGAGTACTGAATATGATTCCATCTTGCAATGTAATACTGTGCACCAGCAAATGAAAATAAACTGCTTCAACAAGCCTACACTACTACAGTTGGCTTCAGTAAGCCCTGCTGGAACCCAACAAAATTAAAAAGATTTCCTGCTTTTGACATCATTCTGCTGTCTGAAGAGCATATAGCCTTAGATCACAACAGCATAAGCAAAAGTACAGGGATTCCTTACAGGTTGCAGAAAATAATCAGTAATTTAAATATTTAACACAGTGAAATGTTATATATTTTTAAACAGTGTGTAGGAATGCTTGGAACAATTACTTATGAAAATATAATATAATTCATGTATCTGTTATCACGTGTAAAGGGACTGTAGCCTTTTCCAGCAGCATTAAGAGCAATACAGAAATCAAATCAATAAAAAAGAAGATTACATTTTTAATGGTTTTAAAAAACCAAAATCATGAACTGTGTTAAAAAGAGGTTACCAAAAAGAAAGGCAAAAGTTACACACAATAGCTTGACCATAGTTTTAAAAATGCCGTGTAGTTCATTCTGAAACTTACATTAGATTAATCTTATTAATCCCATTGGGAAATTCAAATACAGCAGCAGAAACAAAAACAAGAATACAGACTCACATGACAGATAATACAGCCAATCAATTAATCAATACATAAGCAAATACTGTAAATCAATCAATAAAAATAAATTTAACGAGTACATCAAATGGAAGCATTGAATTCCCTAATAGCAGTGGCAGAAAAGACCCTCAGAGGCGCTTTTCAGCACACCGTGATGGAATGAGCCTGTGGCTGAAAATGCTCCAAGAGAACGCCCCCGAAGGGGAATGAAGGGACTTTTCATTATGGCACCCATTTTTGCCACAATCCTCTTTTCCACTAGAGCTTCCAGGAATTTTTCTCCTGATGCTCCCATCTCCCAAAAATGTGAAAGAATCACTCATTTTTCTCCTATAAAACACTGAATTAAATCAAAAAGCACACTTTGCTCAAACCTCATAGAAATCAGGATGCTGATTCAACTTTTTCTGGCTATGACTGCACTTTAAATACACCATACTGAACACTTCAGAGTATATTTAAGTGATAGGCAGACTAGATTTAAAATGAGCTAGCAAAACTGCAGCATACAGTAAATAATAATGTACTCACATCAAAAATCAAAGAGAAAAAAACTAAATTGATATATAATGATACATTAAATGATAACAACTGGATGTCTACTACCACTGTCAAAAATGGAACAGTTGAAAAGCATAGAGAACAAGATTCTTCAGTAAACACAAAAATATCTGTTGAGTAACTTCAAACAATGTTAAAACAGATTTAACACAAAAGTACATAAGTTTGTATTTAGACCTTTATCAATTTAAACTTGAAAATGCATTTCCTTCGTTCTTGAACAGACATTTAAACATCTGGTAAAATGTTCTGTATTTCAAAGTCAAAGTTTCTTATACTGCAGACAGTAGTAAGTGGCCCTGACATACCAATTTCTTGGTAAAATTTATAGTTCATTCCACGCATAAAGTTGTGGGATATATGACAAAATTATACAATTTAAATGGTATTCAGAAATCGAAGGGATAAGGATCACTGCCTTGGACTGCAGTTGCACAATTTATTAATCTTCTTGCATACCTTTGAGGGTATAGGGCACATCACTATGGCTGACATATATACAGAGCAGCTTGATATATTAAACAAGCCTAGATCTGAAAGCATTTAGAAAAAGAGAGACCCCACTATGACTCACTAAACATGCATTATCCAACTGCAGTGCAGCAGTGACTCACATGCTTAAGATTTACAGATACAAAGCTGTGTTCTATAAAGATACGAAAAGGGATTTCCACAACAAACTTAGCAATTCTAACAAATCTTTAAATTTAGGTCTTTTTCATCCAAACATTTCAAAAGAATATGTCAGGGTCAAACAAAATTTTACAATGAGGTAAACTAAACAATAATTATATCATAACCAGCATTGTGTAGTTGAACCTGAGTATCATGGGGAATAAAGCTTAAAATGATATCAGTGACAATTATTGTGAAGAGACAAACTATTTTGATTAACAAGTTGTAATGTCAAACAAATATGATCTATATTTTTCTAACAACTTTTTCTGATATTAACAAATTCATTAGAAAGACTGGTTGGTCTGTTCTGGACATTTGCCTGGACTGCCTGAAGTCGGCAACTGAGAGAAAGGTGTTGGCTATGCTCGAACTATCTGGAACAATGCCTCTCATACCTTGTGTAACATCCCAATCAACCTGCTGACCACCTTTAGCACAAGTCTGCTGTTATAGTTTTTTTTGTACCAGATGCCATCAGATGTTAACACCGTAACCACCGTTTTTTTTCCTTGCACTTTAACATGGCAATTTTAATTTAGTTATGGACCAGTGCCAAAAAAGGGTAACTCCAAGACTTTTAGACCAGTTACTCTCACTTTATACATTATGAAGGGCTTTGAGAGACTGGTCCTGAAACAGCTCCAACCCCAGGTTATAGTCCATGCTAATCATCTGTAGTTTGCCTACCTGGCACATATAGATGTCGAAGATGCTACGTTTTATATGCTCCTTAGTGCCTACTAACAACTGGACAAAACTGACACCACACTCAGGATCATGTTCTTTGATTTTTTCACCGCTTTTAACAATATCCTGCGTCACAGACTACGGAAAACGCTAAGGGCTATACATCTTGATGCCCCCACTGTCTCCTGGATCATGCACCAGCTGACCTAGAAACGGCAATTTGTGAGGCTCAAGGGCTGAGTTTGTGTTGGTTTGTAATATTGGGGCATCTCCCCGTCTCCCTTCCCGTTTACCCTCCACACAATGAACTTTCAATATAGTACCAGCTCTTGCAATCTACAGAAGTTCTCAGACAACTCCACCATTATAGGCTTTATTAATAATGGAGACCAGTCAGAGTAGAGGAGACTGGTTTAGGTATGTTGGTGCAGAGAGAACCACCTGAAACTCAACTTCCACAATATAAAAGAATTGGTAGTGGCCTTACGACAAGTCAAGGAACCCCTGAGACAAGTCATCATCTAGACGGAGGAAGTGGAGGTGGTGAAGAGCTGTAAGTACCTGAGAGTCCATAAGAACAGCTAACTGGACTGTCTGACAGCAGTATGGTTCTGTATAAGAAAGACCAGAGCAGGCTGTATTTCTAGATGAGGCTTAGGTCTTTTGATGTATGTGTGCAACATACTACAGAAATGTTTTACCAGTCAATTTTTCAGGTATTTCATTTGTTAATTGTAATAGTTACATTATACAGTATGAACATAGTTTTAGTATTACATTTCCCCATAGGAATCTTATGACTTATAAAGTATGTGCTATGAGTTCTGAATAACTAATTCACTAACTGATGAGTACATTTTAATTGAAAAATGCATTTTATTTGTAGATACTAAAAGAGCATTAGGTTAATAAATAATCTACTGTAAATAGTAGAACAGGATTCCAAATAATGCAGTAATACAATCTACACAAACATAACTTACTACTTACTTTAAACAGCTATTTCAAAAGAAAAAGTAATACTATATATATGCCATCTTTTTGTACATAAAAAAAATCATTAACCATTAATAACAAAAGCACTGATAAGGGCAGTTACTACATAACGACCTTACATAATACTACACTCACACTTAGGTTCCTGTCCCAAATATGTATTGTCCCATCCTGGCAGCCAGAAGCAATCAACTTGCCATCCCTGCTATAGGTACAGCAGGTTGGGATGACCTTCTTGCCCTTCATGGATCTTGGCTTGAATACATTCTTGTGTTTTTTTTCATCATTTATATCCCATGTTCTGACTGTTCTACAAAAGCAAGGGGAAAAAAATCAGCTATACAGACATATAAAAGCCATTAATTTATCATTTAAATAAATTCAAGAAATTATTAAATAAAAATAAACATTCACATTTAAAGTGTATATCTGGCCTGAGCTGAAACAAAGTTAAAAAAAAAAAAAAAAACATGTAAATTTACTAGTATTTGAGAACTTAATTGTGTGAAATGTATTTAAGAAAGTTTAGTGATTTATAACCTGCGAACAACAGGTTAATGGTCTTTATGTACCTTATAGCAACATTCACTTAAATAGCTTCAATAAATTATTGCACATTATTTTTTACATATTCAAGATAAAACTGAAGTAAACATATACAGAGTATAGTGAAATTTTAGTTGTATGTCTGACCATCATGCAACATGCCATCACTCTTTAGTGCCATAATCAGTGTTAATAGATAACTGTGGTATTCAAGCCACAATTACTGCCTGAAAGCCATGCTACAAAATGAAGGGCTCCTCTCACAAGTACTCACCTTGAAATAGGATTAGACAATGTACCCGAGTGTGTGTACTATATACTATAACACACATATCTTCCCTGGTTACATTGCAGTTGGTGCACAAATGCATGTAAAGCTGACCATAACTACTACTGGGTCTATCACTTTAAACCACAGAGCAAACCAAAGTACAAAAGGAGTTGGTAATCAGTTTTAATACCCCTGCCCATCACTGTTTATTGGTAAGGCATTAGTTTCCTGATATTTTATAGCATCAAAACACATCAATAATAACTCATAATACACAGAACCAAAGATTGCTAAACCACATCCTTAGCATGGTGACTTCAATAACCACCACTGAGAGACTTGCTAGTGTTTAAACTTAGCACAATATAGTCCCTTAGGTGCTCTGATAGAGCCTCATTTTCAGCCACCAAGTTTTACTTCAGTCCTGAACATGGTTTAGTCTTGAGGCCATGATTTAATTTTTACTCCTGAGATATATTAAACACCAGTAGTATTTCTCAATGTTTTTCATTCTTCTTTCACTGTAACCCCTTTATTATTCAGCTTTAAGGATCCATTTCATTATCTAATTATTTGTTAAGGATTAACACCGTGTCTTTATCTGTGGGTATATCCACTTGCGTCATTTGTTCAAAAGGTTCACCTATTTTTATTAACTTAGTTTGTTCAAATCCTTTTTCTATATGTTAGTCGTAATACCTGTCGAAGATAGGTAATAGTCAAGTCAAGTTGGGGAGCATGCACTGGTACAGTGCGTTGCCGCACCCACTACACAACGAAACAACTCGGGATCCCAGTTTGCAACCCCCAGCCACTCGGGTTCCCAACAATGAGGATCTTACGAGCTGGATCACCCTCGGGGAAACGCGCCACATGGTCGTAGTGCCGTAACTGACGCTCCCTCACAATGCAGGTAATGTGCCTCATTTGGGACTCCATAAGCAACCGCTCATTCGACACAAAGTCAAACCAACGGTACCCAAGGAGAGACACAGTACTAAAGGAGTCCAGTCTTCGTCTCAGGTCACTGGAGAGTGTTCATGTCTCGCAACCATATAGCAAGATAGGAAGCACCAGGACTCTAAAGACTGGGACCTTCGTCCTTTTGCATAGATATCGGGAGCGCCACACACCCCTTTTCAGTGACCTCATGACCCCCATGCTCTCCCAATCCGTCTACTGACTTCATAGGAAGAGTCACCAGAGACATGAATGTCACTGCCCAGGTAAGTAAACCTCTCAACAAGGTCGACACTCTCTCTGCAAACAGACACACTGCTGATGGCCTGGATCTTGTTTTTTTATCCAGGACACTCGCAAGCCCAGACACTCAGACTCCTCGCTTAGTCTCTCAAGTGCCCTGATCAGAGCCTCCATTGACTCTGCGAAGATCACAGCATCGTCAGCAAAGTCAAGATCAATAAACCTTTCTTCACCAACAGAAGCCCCACAGCCGCTGGACCCCACAACCTTGCCCAACACCCAGTCCATACAAGCATTGAACAGAGTAGGAGCAAGAACACACCCCTGATGAACCCCAGAATCAACTGGGAAAAACACAGAGGTCCTGCCTCCACTCTGCATATCACTCACAGTACCAGTGTACAGGCCGTCCATGATATCCAGCAACCTTGAGGGGATCCCGTGAATCCTCAGGATGTCCTCACAGGGCAGCTTGATCAACTGAGTTGAATGCTTTGCGAAAATCGACAAAGGCTGCAAAGAAACTCTGCCAATATTCGCGTTTGCGCTCCATGAGAACCCTCAGTGCCAGGATGCGGTTGATGGTAGACTTCTTAAGCGTAAAACCAGACTGTTCCGGTCGCTGGTAGTACAGCAAGTGATCACGGATCCTACTGAGGACGACCCTAGCAAGGACCTTACCCGGCACCAAGAGCAGTGTTATCCCCCTGTAGTTGCTGCAATCCAGGCGATCATCCTTCCCTTTCCAGATAGGGACGACAAATCCCGTTTTCCAGTTAGTTGGGATGATGCCAGTCTCCCAAATGGAAGCAAAGATTGCTTGCAATGCCAGGAGGACAGCCTTACCACCAGCTTGGAGAAGTTCATCCCGGATACCACAGATCCCTGCAGTCTTTCCCCCCCTTCAGCTGGTTCATCACCTGTGCAATCTCAGTGAGATTGGGTGGTTTCCAGCTAATTGGAGGATCAGCTTCAAGAACCATGGACCCAGAGATATCCAACGTCCTAGCCGGAGGATCAGCTTTGAACAACTGCTCAAAGTAGCCAGCCCAGTGGGTCATAACTGTAGTGTCATCCGTAAGGACCGTTCCATCAGCTGCCCTGACTGTGACTCTCTGAGGAACAGATTCAGATGTGCTTAATGCTTCGATTCCTCTGTAAGCAGGATGTGGGTCACTAGACCAGAGATGGTGTGTCACTTGCTCACAGATTCCTCTAATAAACACCTCTTTATCTGCCCTCAGAGCCCTCGCAGCTGTCCCTCTCAGTTCCCCGCACAGACCCGAGTTGCCATTGAGTCATGCGCTGCGACTCCTCTCAATGATATCCAGGGTGCCCTGCGAGATGAAACACCTCCTTCTGGGAACACTGGTAACACCAACACAACTCTCAGCAACCTTCCGGGTCTCGTCACAGAAGGTCTCCCACATCACATTAGGATTGGCAGTCGTACCCAAATCTGCAAGTTCCTCACACAAACTGCATGCAAACTCATTAGAAACAGCCTGGTCTTGGAGTCTGGCCAAGTCCAGGCTCATTTTCCTAGTAGGTGGTAACCTACTGGACCTAAGCTGGATCCTAAGAGTAGCAACAACAAGTCTGTGGTCAGAATTCACAAATTGGGCACTTCTGTAGACTGCAGTTTTACAAGAGCCTCCAGCATCTGCCCATGAGGATGTGATCGATCTCCTTCACCGCACCACCAGTATTGGAGTACCGAGTCCAACAATGCAGTTCAGGGCGCTGGAACCAGGATCCAGCGATTTGCATCCCCTGACATTTTGCAAAGTCAAGGAACATGGAGCCACTTTCACCACGGTCACCAGACCCATGGGGACTGAGACAATCCTCATAGCCAGCCCTGTCAGTGCCAGTGGATGCACTAAAGTCACCCATGACCAGAGGAATGTGACCTCGTGGGCACCCATCAAACACAGAGCGAAGCTATGAATAAAATGTCTCCCTCACCGAGACATCACTCACCATGGTTGGAGCACACACTGAGACAACAGACAAGGCACCCAGAGAGTGCCGTAATCTGAGTCTCATTATACGCTTGTTGATTCCCAACAGACCTGACCCTATTGGCTCTCCAACAGTTTTGACTCTTCCAGGGATGGGGGCTCCTGAGGGCTTTCCCCCATCCCACTCATGATGCTAGCAGCCTTCCTATGGGCGGCTGCAGCAGAGCTACTCCCGCAGAGAGCAAAAAGGAGTCCTTTCTGTAGGTCGAAGCTTTGTGAAGTTTTTTACAGTGGCTGGAGTGCCAATCCTGCCACCAACCCCCATGATTTCCCTGCAAGTTGGAGGACCACTTTCAGGGCCAGATGCAGTTTAACGTCATACCCAGGACCAATAGGTAATAGAATAATTTAAAAATGTTTGCTATTTCTTGCCCTACTGTATGTGTACCTTCAGAACCTTTCCTCTGTATTCACGCATGTCTAAACTTCTCTTGATCGGTGCTCCTTCTGTAAAGCCTGCATTTAGACTCTGTGATTATTTAATAAACTCTATCATTTATCTATTATTTCTTTAGAATTGACCTCTAAATACAGTTTTATTAATGTGTGGTAAGCTATCTCTTGTTTGTTCATTCCATAGCAGAAGTCATATTATTGTTTATGTAAATGAAAAAAACAGCTGTCTACACTGTGGAGAGACATCTTGGTCCTTGCCCAAAATGGTACACACCTACCTCTCTATTCCAAAATAAGGTGTTGCATATTGGAGGAAACTACTATTCAAACAACTCATTACCAATTAAAACAGTATGGCAACAGGATCTTTCCTCTACCCCTTTTATTGCATGGATTTCAGCTTTTCAAAAATCTCTATTTTGGGTCAATAATTCCTAATTATCAACAGACCAAATTCACGTTTGCTCACAGTTTATATTCAACCTCATGTAAATAACACACTTGGGAATTGGTCTCTGACTCTAATTGTCACTTTTAACCCTTCAACATATGTTTTGATAGTGCCCTTCAGTGTTTAGTTTTGGGTCTGGTGGGTCTACGTTTCTTACATTGACACTCTCTACCAACATTCCTCTTCTTCCTCACATCTCTGTACAACTAGATTCCCCTTTGCTTCAACATTCTGCTATTCAGCAGAGGCTTTTTTCCTTAGGGACAGTTGTTGTAAAATTTAACCTTGCTGGAAATCTTCTAAGGCTCCCCCTCTGTCTCTGTCTGGAAATCTCCTTCTTTCAGTTTGACACTATTAGAATTTGCAGCGATGAACATCAATTAGGCTACTGGTGTCTGCATCAATAATTGCTTATATATGACATTTTTAGTTTGTAAGAGGAAGTCACGTGGTCTTCACTACAGTAATGTTCCTTAGCTTTTAACCTCCTTGATGGAAATAGTCGACTTGTTGGTCGACAGAGGATCCTCTTTTAACGCTATTTAGAATTCTAATCTCCACACGGCTGGTTTTTATGGTTGGAAGTAAGTATTAGGTCTAAGGTTGATATTTAATTTTATGTAAAATTTAGTTTTGGTTCCTTTAAGATGTTGGCCTTTTGAGTCTTTCAACAAAGATCTGATTTTACAAAAAGGAAGCTTATACACTGTATGATGCTGGTTCTTGTGAAGAGATTATATGTATATGTACCAAGTGATTAATTTCTTTTCTAAAAAGCTAACTTAGTATTTGCAATGCACATTTTCCAGTTTAATTTTTTAAGAATTATTTCAATGTTCAATTGATGGATATGTGGAGAATGTTGTTTGCAAACATAAACTTAAAATACACCTTTTGCATACTTCTCCCTTCGTTTCAGTTTCTTTTCATGTTGTTGGTTTTTGGTATAGTTTTCTTTTGTGTTTTGTTTGAACAACAAATGTCCTTGAAAAGTACCCTGAAATTTTATTTTCAGTGTCTATATATAGTATACTGTACATACGTTTTTTTGTTGATTACGAATGTACAATAACCTCTGCATTCTCTCTAAGCCCCTTTTCGCATCTTAGTGTAGTCAAATTTATATGCTGCATGTTGAATTTATATCTATTTTGAATTCAACATTTGAGTTGATTTTCAGTTTTGGATGTGAATTTGAACCTTTGGAGTTTCACTGAACATTATTCATGTTTGTTTTCTCTAACTTATTAGGTATAATATTTGGCATCATTATTTTAGTCTTTATACCATTTATCTTAATATATTTTAATACTGTACAATTCTGTAGAATAGTTGTTATAACATTTAGTTCCATGCTAATCATTTCTTTCTTGTTGATGATTCGCCAAAGCACAAATGTTTTTTTTCCTTTTCTTTATGGAACAATGCAAAGTGTGAACACCTCACAGCAATCCAAAGCAATTTTTACTTTGTTAAGAAGTCAGGGTAAATGTCCACTTAGTTAGATATGCTTCCATAGAGGAGACCTCTGGTACTCAGTAGATGGTAAAACATAATGCAAATTTTGCTCAAAAAGATTTTCTTAAAAAACATGGCAAGAATTCATTAATATTATTTTAGAATATGCATTCTGAGCATGTGAGTGTTTCTCTTATGTTATTAATTGTTTTATCATATTTAAAAAGTTTTGCTTGCGTCTCTCTTTTTCTTTCTTCATCATGGGAAGGGGATTCATTTTGTTTTGCTTTAATTTTCTTTATATTCATGTCAAAGAAAATGTTTGTTATTTGTTTGACTAAGTAGCGTGTCATTGTAATGCTCTGGTTTAAAAAAAATAAAAATATATATATTTTTGGAAAATTTTGAAATATTATAAGCTGTACTCATGTTGTTAGTTTCACTTTTATATTCCACTAGCCCTAAAATTTCACATGTACATAACATACAGTTATCTGAAGTTTGGTAATACTTATTTCAAATCCTCTTCATTTGTGCCACTACAGCTGAAATATAACATTAAATAAATAAACCAGATTAACCAGATTCGTAGTAACTTTATATTAAATTAGAAGATAATACAAGTAGCTAAGTGAAAGTACATTTATTTAAGCAGACAATAAATAAAACTTAAATCACCACTGTGTAAGACTCTCTTTCTCTAGTTTAACATAATCCTTAAAACAGTTACTTTTGTTTGATATATTAAAAGAAACTAACATTTTAAAAATAAATGATTTTAATGAAAAATGCAAATATTTACTGGTGCTAAAACCAGTGTCATATTAATACAATTTTAACTAGAACAGGTTGTATTGCAAAAACAACAACAAGCTGAATTCATCCATCGTAGCAAAAGCAGGCCTCCATAAGGGGAATTCTCTTCAAAGGAGTAAGAGCTTAAGAAGTTAGTCAATAATTTGGGTTTGAACTCAACTGATGCAACCACTTAAAATGTTTAGATTGTTTCACTGCTCCTGTTTAAACAGTCTTTGTGTCTTCAAGTCTCAAGGTATGTAAACTCAGGTTTGTGTAACTCATTCCTTTTAATGAATGATTCCATCAACAGGGAAATTTCTTTTCTTTTTCTTTTTTTTCTTTTTAAACATTTTAAAACATACATTTTGACTAAGAAAACATGTTTTCTTCTTCTAGTTTTCCTTTTGTTTTATATATGTTTTGGTTCAAGAGTTTTCTATATTGTCATATTTTTGCATATATTTTCATATACACAGTGCATCCAGAAAGTATTCACAGCGCATCACTTTTTCTACCTTTTGTTATGTTACAGCCTTATTCCAAAATGGATTCAATTCATTTTTTTCCTCAGAATTCTACACACAACACCCCATAATGACAACGTGAAAAAAGTTTACTTGAGGTTTTTGCAAATTTATTAAAAATAAAAAAACTGAGAAATCACATGTACATAAGTATTCACAGCCTTTGCTCAATACTTTGTCGATGCACCTTTGGCAGCAATTACAGCCTCAAGTCTTGTTGAATATGATGCCACAAGCTTGGCACACCTATCCTTGGCCAGTTTCGCCCATTCCTCTTTGCAGCACCTCTCAAGCTCCATCAGGTTGGATGGGAAGCATCGGCCATTTTAAGATCTCTCCAGAGATGTTCAATCGGATTCAAGTCTGGGCTCTGGCTGGGCCACTCAAGGACATTCACAGAGTTGTCCTGAAGCCACTCCTTTGATATCTTGGCTGTGTGCTTAGGGTCGTTGTCCTGCTGAAAGATGAACCGTCGCCCCAGTCTGAGGTCAAGAGCGCTCTGGAGCAGGTTTTCATCCAGGATGTCTCTGTACATTGCTGCAGTCATCTTTCCCTTTATCCTGACTAGTCTCCCAGTTCCTGCCACTGAAAAACATCCCCACAGCATGATGCTGCCACCACATGCTTCACTGTAGGGATGGTGCCAGGTTTCCTCCAAACGTGACGCCTGGCATTCACACCAAAGAGTTCAATCTTTGTCTCATCAGACCAGAGAATTTTCTTTCTCATGGTCTGAGAGTCCTTCAGGTGCCTTTTGGCAAACTCCAGGTGGGCTGCCATGTGCCTTTTACTAAGGAGTGGCTTCCGTCTGGCCACTCTACCATATAGGCCTGATTGGTGGATTGCTGCAGAGATGGTTGTCCTTCTGGAAGGTTCTCCTCTCTCCACAGAGAACCTCTGGATCTCTGACAGAGTGACCATCGGGTTCTTTGTCACCTCCCTGACTAAGGCCCTTCTCTCCCGATCGCTCAGTTTAGATGGCCGGCCAGCTCTAGGAAGAGTCCTGGTGGTTTCGAACTTCTTCCACTTACGGATGATGGAGGCCACTGTGCTCATTGGGACCTTCAAAGCAGCAGAAATTTTTCTGTAACCTTCCCCAGATATGTGCCTCGAGACAATCCTGTCTCGGAGGTCTACAGACAATTCCTTTGACTTCACGCTTGGTTTGTGCTCTGACATAAACTGTCAACTGTGGGACCTTATATAGACAGGTGTGTGCCTTTCCAAATCATGTCCAATCAACTGAATTTACCACAGGTGGACTCCAATTAAGCTGCAGAAACATCTCAAGGATGATCAGGGGAAACAGGATGCACCTGAGCTCAATTTCAAGCTTCACGGCAAAGGCTGTGAATACTTATGTAAATGTGATTTCTCAATTTTTTTATTTTTTAATAAATTTGCAAAAACCTCAAGTAAACTTTTTTCACGTTGTCATTATGGGGTGTTGTGTGTAGAATTCTGATGGAAAAAATGAATTTAATCCATTTTGGAATAAGGCTGTAACATAACAAAATGTGGAAAAAGTGATGTGCTGTGAATACTTTCCGGATGCACTGTATAACCAGGAAATGCAACATGAAAAAGTTTATATAAGAATTGTGTTGTTACTTCATTTCACCCATCTGTTTTCTATATTTTTTTCTTTCTTGCCAGCAGTTACAGTCAGCTTAAGTCAGAGCACTAACTGAACAAGGCAGAATTCAGACTTGAATTAAGATTGCATTAAAGTGGTTAATATATTTAACACAACATACACACTCACAACACTGAAAATAAGCAAAAGTTTATCTATCTATCTATCTGTCTATTGTGAGATATG
Source organism: Erpetoichthys calabaricus (assembly GCF_900747795.2). NCBI lineage: Eukaryota > Metazoa > Chordata > Cladistia > Polypteriformes > Polypteridae > Erpetoichthys > Erpetoichthys calabaricus. The sequence continues at coordinate 197,113,125 of NC_041398.2, read as the reverse complement.
GCCGGCCGTTTATCCCGGCCAATACCCCCAGGCCGCCAGGTGGAGCACTCCATGCAGCATGGAGGTGCCCCGAATGCCAGCAGGGAATTATGGACATTGGAGTTTTCCTTTACAGTCCTGCTGGATACCACGGGGGCCGCTAGAAGGCACTGCAGGGAGGAACAGCAATTATTTGCCCTACGCCCCGGAAGTACGTCTGAGTCACATGGACAAGAGGAATGATGTGCTTCCGGGGTGAAGAAAAAGGATTTTTATCTGACCCGGAAGTGTTCCTAGTCACATGGACAGAGAGGGCGAAACATTTCCGGGTCATGGACTATAAAGGACTATGGGAAATCCCAGACGAACGAGCTGAGCTGGGTGGAAGGGTGGCAACGCGTCAGGGAGTGGAGGACTGTTTATTGATTATTGATTGTATTATTGTAGTGTTTATGAGTATAGTGGAGTGGAGGGTGCTTGGTGCACATTATTATTATAAAATAAATAATAATTGGACTTTTATCTAGTGTCTGGAACAAGGGTTCAAGGAAGCGATAGCGCCCTCTATCTATCTATCTATCTATCTATCTATCTATCTATCTATCTATCTATCTATCTATCTATCTATCTATCTATCTATCTATCTATCTATCTATCTATCTTGTGGCAGTAATATGTAATAAACCAGGGGATGCTCCAGTTCCCCAAACATCCAACACAAGCAGGCTCAAACACAAGTATTTTTAAACAAATAAACAGCCATAAGTACAATAAAGCACAGTACAGCACACATCATTTTTTTTCATCAATCTCTCTCTCTCCTTCACTGCCTCCTACACTCCTCCTTGCAAATGTTCTCCATCTTCCTCCCAACTCTGACTAATCCCTGGAAGTGCTTCCGGTGGTGACATGATGCTGCAGCTTTGAAACACTTCCAGCTAAGGCTGGAGCCACATGGAGCAGGGACTCCCAAATCCCACAGCTTCCTCTGGCAGCCCAGGACCCAACAAGACTATTCTCCGGGGCTATGATACTCAGCATGCTTTGTGGGCACCCATGCAGGGATCCGAGCCTGGGCTTGCTGCCATCAAGCGTCCTAGGGAGACAAAGCCATGTTTAAGCTGTCTCCCCCAGTCCTTCCAACTTACAGGTGTCCCCATTGGGCAAGAGCGCCAACCATCCCTCACAATGTGTAAAAGTAACTTGCATTAATATAATGTTTACTGTATTTGTAATTGTTTGATATTATGAATTGTTCTGCACAACCTAGATTTTGAAGAAAGATGTATAATGAATATAAAAGTATGGTTTACTTCAGAGAGACAGGAAGATTCTTAGTGCAGGAATAGAACTTTTTGTTAATTTGTAGCTCCTTTATATGCAATGGACATGCTAAATTTGTATGTTCTGCAACATGCTTTAGCTCTGTAAAGGGAAGAAGGGCTAAAAGTTTTTCTTTCATGAAGAATGTGGAGCAACAGTTTTCTGAATGTTAAGAAAAGTTTGCAAAGATAATCTAGTTTGTAATGTATTCAGGAAACATTAGATAGATGGGTTAGGTTATATGTTAATTATATTTGTTATTTTGTTTTGTAAAAAATATAAATATAAAATAAATGAAAAAAATCTAACTAAAATTCACATTAAAAATATAATTACAGGGCTCCAAAGCTGTAGAATGGTCTGAAGAAATGGCCTATAAGTCTCAGCATTTTAATCCAGTTGGAAGACTCATTGATTTAGCCTAACGTACTCAGATCAGAACTTTTAATAGCTGCTCTTATTGAATCTCTTTTACGGAATTTCAACTGTTGCCGACAATTCACTATTCTGTTCCAGTTCTTTATAGCCTGTTATGTCATTTGGTTCCATTGATTTACTACCAGCTTGTTAATTCTGTCCATGGAAAAACAACATCTGATTTGGTCTGCTGTACCTGATCATGGACCCCCCCCCCCCCCCAGAAGGTTTATCTAGGAATGATTAAGACTAGAGTTTTTGTTTTACTCTTTTCCCTTACCAACTGACCTTAATTCAATTGCAAAATAAATGGAATTTTACTGTCACAAATTGTGTATATCAATAAATTTGAAACTATATTATTTCACTTTGTAAAATGGAGAAACATTTTTATAACTTAACTTTAATATATATATATATATATATATATATATATATATATATATATATATATATATATATATGATTTCATCTATCCATCCATTTTAAACCCTGCTGTAATCCAATTCATTGTCAAGGTTCTAGTCAGTCAATGTAACACTCACTCAAATAGCACCAAGATAAGTTACTCAATTAACCTAACATCTTTAACATGCTAGAGGTAAACTGAAGTACCCAGAAAAAAAATAGATATAGGGAGAATGTGTAAATGCCACTTATTCAAAATTGGAATCCATTTTCTTAATGTTGTGTGCAGCTCTAATTACTATACAACATTGCTACCTCGCATTATTAGAGTTTGTTTGCAAATAGTTAATATTATTTAAAAAATTAGCAGGACAATAATAGACATTCATTTTGTTCACATACTGAGCGCATTTCTTTTTTATCCGCTTCTGAACATTTATGACGAACTATTAATGGTATAGAAAATCTTTTGTTCCATAAACAAATATAACAAGTGAAATCTCAGCAAAAACACAAAGCCTCTTTTCAACTGTATTTTACAGCTCACCCTTTTATACTAGATAAAATCCTTATTAATTAATAAATAAATTTATAAATAAAATAATAAATTCATTTATAAATATTTAAAGCACTACATGTTTCAATTTGGACAAAAATATTTCTTTATAAAATATCTTTTAACAGGGATAATCCATGAAAGGCCGTATATAAAAATGCTTGACCAATTTACTTCAGTTCAGTTTAGATGAATAGAACAGATGAGTAGCCATGCAGCTGACATATTTCCTGCAATGCTCAATTACTGTCTACAAAAGCAAAGCACTAAGCAGCATGTGTACTGTTGAAAGGCTTCTTGTCCTCTGGATCAACATGAAAGAATAATTAAGAAATGCGTGGGAATGCTGCCCAGAAGGCTGTCATGCTCTACTGTATAATACAGTAATGGAATTTCCCTAGAAAGAAAGTTGGTGAAAGAAAACGTTTTATGATCATTAAAACAGTTAAGAAATTCGTATTTATATTTTTCCCCCCCAGACACAATATAGGTAAACAAACAGACCTTACGTGTGGTCTCCTCTTCTAAATGTGCTTACCATATACAGCTCTTTGAGCTTTGGTCTCTTGCCTTAAAAGGTACCAACCAGATATTGCTTGATGAACTTCAGGCATTGGCATAGGTATACCCAACAAGATATAAATAAAGACATTGGTACAATGAAAGATATACCCAAATTAGCAGTAAATGTCACCAGGAATAGTGAAGGATAAACTCAGAAACCCATAAAAAAAACCAAAATAAAAAAAAAACCACAAAATTAGAAATGGGCCAAAAGCAAAATCAAAAATACTAACCACCCACACATCTGAAATGCAAGAATTTTTCAAAAACTGATAAAATACTAAGATAATATTAAGAACTGAACACAATAAAGCTACATGACTAAGCAAAACAGCAGCTTGGGTGGCTCCCTTAAAGAATGTCTTAACAAGGAACTGAAATCAACATATTCTTGTTTTTGAGTTAATGAAACACTTACTCTTTTTGCATGTTCAGTATCATATACGTTTGAGATTTTTCAGGCAAAATAAAACAAAGGCGAGAATAAGAAATGTAATATTCTGTCTGCAATGATATAATAAATATATTCTAAGAATTTTCAGGCAAGAAAGAGATAAGTTTTCAGTTAAGATAGTTATACACACTAATTATGGCAATTGACAGTGATAACATGTTACATGTTGATTAGCATAATCAAGTCGGAATTTCACTGTACTCCATTAATGAGAAAGTGCCATCACCATAAACAATTATACTGAAATTTCATTCTTTGGTAAATAAGTTGGACATTGATAAGCTTTAAACGTAAAATAAAGAAAACGTGCAAAACAGATGAGAACATTACAGTGAACTGCAAATTGCTCTAAAATCCAATATCTATTCATCCATTATCTTAATACTAGAATCCCTGAAGCCTACCAAAAAAACTCGTAATCCTGGACCACCTTAAATTCCTTCGCACCTCTCCATTCGCGTCTTTTGTTTTGTAAATGTGTCGATCAGCACAAGCTGCAAGCAAACTGCTGTCCCATCCTCCCCACCGCCAAAGCTCAACACGGCAAAAATTTCTCCCAGCTCAAGTTTTGTTTATCTGGGTGTGAGGTGTGAGTGTTAATAGACGTATCCAGGGCAGAACCAATATGTTTAACATTAAAATTATTATAAACAAAGCAGAACCACCCAAACACACAATTTCTATTTTAGTAAATACAATATAGCTATAAAAATATGCATTCCTCTCTACACACACAAAATTGACCTTGTATATTATTAGTTCATGTAAATTATACTGTAATGTCCAGTTAGAACAGCACCACTTAAATTCCATCATACAGTATGTACTGTTTCATACATGATGTGAAATCTAGGCTCAATTTATTTACATCTGTGCCTTGTGTCCACAGAAAAGAACTCATCTCAAATTAAAAAAGGGGGATCAACTCCATTTTACTCATGATTTTGTTATTTATAGTTATGTTTCTTTTTAGTCTCTAATTGCGTACACCAAAAACACTCAGCTTCTTCACTCATTTTCTCATTATTTCTACCTGTGAGTTGTAAAAGAATAAGCTTGAATGCTAGTGCCTGTCTAACCCTTTTGGGTCCTTATACTAACAGACAGCATAACTGTATACAGTATTCCAGGTGTGGCTTCAGAAGTATCTTACTGTATATAATAAACATAACCTTTCTAGACTTGTACTCTTCAGAATGAGTTTTAAATTATAGCATTCAAAGCAGTTACTATAGTTTTGACTTTTTTGCTACTTTTTATTTTCATATTACTTCAGGACTTAATTTTAGTTTTAATTTAGTTTTAGTTAGCCTTCATGCCATATTTTTAGTTTGAGTTAAGTTTTTATTTCACAAAGTCATTTTTATTTTATTTATATATATACTAGTTTCAGTTTTAGTTTTATTGATTATGGTATGGTTAAAGCAATTTTGTGGAGGTTAATTTTGTGCCACAATGAGAGAACTGTACACTTAACAGTTTTGGAAATCATATTTATTTAATGTCAACAGACACCTATAGGTATGCCCTGTTAAAAAACAAACAAAACTAAAACCAGATACTGAAATTGAACTGACTGTGGAACAAACTGCAGTTTTGCATGCAATCCTAATTTAAATGTTAAAATTGAAACAACAAATGCTTCTTTCTCCTTTGCACAATTTACTAAAGCCCCACCATAACTGTGATACAAAACAGAGCCTGACTGATTCAATTAATTTAATTTTCAAGAAAACTCTGTGCCCCAGAGAAGTGGTCATTCTGTTTTGCAATCCAGATGACAACAGTCCACAAACTGAGAATATGTGTTCAACAAATGCTTGTGAGGCCAGGGCACACACAAGGTCCAAAGCCACAGGGCTAAGTATAGGATGCACAGCCACTCTGGTTTGCCAGAACTGATGAGGTTTACCAGTAAAACCCCCCTGCCTAACCTCCTCCTGATACTTCTGCATTTCATGTGGAGCACTTTCAGATGGCCAAGGCTGGTTTTCAGGGTTTAAGCTAATTATTTTATTAGCTAAGTACTTGTATTTTTAAAGAACTGTAATGTTTGCTAAAACTGCTATTGTCTGTTTAGACTAATCCTGTTGTGTTTCTGTGGTGTGATTGTGTTTCGCTGCCTCAGTCAATACAAATAACTCTGCTGTTCTTTCAAAGATATTGTGTTGTGAGCCTGTATTTTTTGGGGAAAAAAAAGAATTTATTAGAAGCCTAAGAACACATGTTAACCAGGGGTGCCAATAATTGTGGAGGGCGCTATATGTCTAATATGTAGTTAAAAAAGAAGGCATAAAAAGGAAAATGGACATGGATTTAAAACTTCTACAGGGAAAATCAACACTTTGAAAAACATAAATAAAATTACTATGTTGGCAGAAAACAAATAAGATTTAACAGCCTTATTAATTAGTCAAGATATGTTGGATATGTTTATATCTAAATATTGAGAAACAAATATCATGTCAAACAATAATCATAAAGTTCCAAATCAGGATTATTTTTGCTTCTGGGATCAACAATTAATATTTTGCAGGTTGGTATTGGGAAAGGCAGTAAAGAAAGATTTAAGAGTTTTTTTTATGCCATACTATCCCACTGAATGTAAATATCAGAAAGGTTAATGTCATGGTATTCAGTGTTATATTTTGTGGATGTGAAAGCAGGAGCTAAAGATGAAATACATAAACTCTTCTGAATTTAGATAGGGCATACTTTGGAAATATATTCGGAAGACCAGACTCCTTGAAAAACATGGCTAAACTTGGTAAAAGCACAAGTGCTAGTAAAGTGGTACATTGATAACCTCAATAACAATAACCACAGAAACCTTCCTGGTAGACCTACAGTATAAAAAAATATTACTGTGGAATTCTAGTGCCATCTGTTGGAAAAATGAAACACTTACTCTCTTTATTCACTGAAATCTTAACTGACTGGTCCCAGTTTGAGACAAACATTTTGAATGAGCATTGAGCCATGTATTAGGAAGCTTAAGCGGTGCAGTTTTTTCTGCCTGAGAGCACAGTGCCTGAGAAAGTATTGCTTGTGAGTTTATTTATTGTTAATAGGATTTATTTAATGGTTTGAAATTATTACTATTAATATAATTTTTAATGTAAATGTATGTCTTTGCACAATTTGATGCATATATCAGGTGCTTTGAATGATAAAATTGATTAATGAAACAGTAGATATGTAATGTTTTCTTTAGGTTTATACTTCAAATTCATCTTTAATGACTGAATCTGCTTCATGCAATGATGCTTTAAGTGTATTTCATTAATGTTTTTTCAGTTTCAAATAATGGTGATTTGATACACAGCAAGACATTCAAGTAAAGTCTTAATAGCTGTAGATGTTGTGTGTTTTATATTTGCTGTATCTAATTCTCTTTCTATGCAGCCTACTATGTTATCATTAAAGGAATCTGGGAATCTGTATAACTGTGTTTTACACAATAACTCAAACAGGTTTGCTCCAGAAAAAGACACATACTTTGTCCTTTTGGTATTACTCACCATGGTGTATACTGACCACCCCTGTGCTCTTAAAACAGTTGCCCATAGGCGAGAACATAAGTGGAGGAACAGGAGTTCAAGTTTTCATCAATATAACTTTAGGAAGCATCAGCAGCTATATTTAATGGCATATCAAGAGGCCACATTTACCTGTTAGTCTTGTACTTATTAATAATAACAGTGAGAATCAAAAACACCTATTCTTTGAAAACTGACCATTTAATTAAGCCTCACCAGACAGGTGCTGTGTTTTTTTTCTGGAGAAGAATGTAAACGGTTTCTTCAGTTTTTTTCAAGCAAAGATTAGAAATATCAGAGAACAAATAAAGCCTGCAACTGTAAATCAGTTTGTTGTAAACCCACTCCCTACTCATTTTACTCCCCTGAACAGCTTTCCTGAGATTTCTCAGGCAGACATACTGTGTACTGTGTCTCAGAATATACTGTATTTATTTGTTCCCTAGATCCCATCGTGACTTTGTTGTTAAAAAACCTGTTTAAGAGCAGTCTGTCTATCTAAGAAGCTTCCCATTATTATCAATACATCTTTGAGATCTGGCAAAGTTCCTACTTCTTTTAACACTGGAATCCCTGAAGCCTACAAAAAAACTCGTAATCCTGGGCCACCTTCAATTCCTTCGCACCTGTCCATTAGGTGCAAATGTGTAGAACAGCACAAGCAGCCTGCTATCCCATCCCCCATCCCCACCGACAGAACTCAAGTCAATCGCAGACTTTTCCCAGCTCCAGTTTAGTTTACCTGGGTGTCAGGTGCCTGGAGTTTTAAGGGTAAATAATACATCATTATTTGGAATACATACATTTCATGTGTGTTCCGTGTCTATAACGATCTGTGTAAGTGTAGGATGAAAGGAAATGCGAGGCAAGAAATGCTGAAAACACACCTAAAGCAGAAACTTTATACTAATAATGACATGAAGTATACAATGTGTGAAGACTTTGGTCCAAATATCAAATAAACATGTGCGCTTTTATTCAAGTATATAACCAAAAAAATTAAATCATTCAATTTACATGTTGTTGTCAATGAGTTACAAACTCTTGCTCAAATGTCAATTGACAGAACATTGATATGTATTTTGGATGGTGCACAGGTAAGAACTGCTGCCTTATAACCAAAAGATTCCAGATTCGAGTCTGGGCACTCCATGTTTAGAGTAGTGAGCTGCTATTAATATTACTATAATATAATAAAGACATACATTTGATTTGAGTCTGTAACACCAGTTGTAAATTTTGGCAACTTGTAAAAGTTTGCTCTTTCTTTTTTATTATTCAGTTTTATTCTGTCAGTGATGTTCACATATGCAGATGACACCTAGTTGCACCTTTCTTTTAGATCAAATGAAGTTTCTCTGATTTTGTCTTTAATTACTTGTGTTAGTGAAATAAAGGAGTGGATAAATGAGAACTACTTGTCTTTAAACACAGATAAAACAGAGATGTTAATTATTGGAGGGAATGATCCTGATCGCAATGGTTTTTTGACATTATTTAACTCAGTTGGAATCACCATTAATTCTACTGAATCCGCCCACAATCTAGGCTTTATCTTTGGCTCTAGTATGTCATTTAAAACACACATTACAAAATTGTCCAAAACACGTTTCTTCCATCTTAACAATGTCGGAAAGATAAGGGATACTGAGATATTAATTCATGCATTTATTTCTAGTAGGACTGACTACTGCAATGCAGTGTTCACTGGATGTTCAAATTGTACTTGCTGCTGCAAGACTTATTACAAGAACAAGAAAACACAAACACATAATTCCAGTTCTTAAATCCTTACACTGGGTCCCAGTTAAGCTTAGGGCAGATTTCAAAATCCTACTTTTAACATATAAAGCCTTAAATGGTCAAGGTTCACCTTACTTATCTGAACATATCATTACTTACAAACCTGAATTCACATTAAGATCTCAAGATGCCGGTCTGCTTATGATTCCAAGGATTCATAAAATAACAGTGGGAGGTCAGGCTTTTAGTTGCAGGGCCCCAAAACTGTGGAATGTTCTGCTGCTACTATAAGAAATGCCCCTTCAGTCTCAGCTTTCAAATCCCGGCTGAAGACTCACTACTTCAGTTTAGCATACCCAGACTAGAGCAGCTGATTAACTATGCATACTACATCTCTGTTGTTAGTCATTAGCACTAAAACATAAGTAATATGATAGCTATAATTTGTTACAACACTTCTTCAAATGTGGCACTTGGTGTTATTGCCCTTCTGGCAAGTTGTTTGCCTGCCTATGGAAAAGTCATCTTTGATGGAGAAGTACTGGAATCGTCAACTAGAATGGTTCATTCATTAGATTGGCTGGCCTAGCACTAACTCAGCTGTGGAATTGCCAGTAGGGGGAGGCGGCAGCTTGATGGCCGATGTCTCCAGGTTTCTGAATAAGCCTGAATCCCATTATGTGATATAATCTACTCTAGCATTTTGCTCTGTATTTGTAATATTACTATTGTACAATGGTATTATATTGAGGATTACTGTGTTCTGTTCTTTGTATTGTATTAACCCCCTTTTTTTGACACCCACTGCACACTCAACCTACATGGACAATTTCTTTCTCTGAATTGCCTGTCCCAAGGCTTCTTTCATGTTTTTTTCCCCTAAAAGGGTTTTTTTTTTTTTGGAGTTATTTCTTGTCTTCTTAAAGAGTCAAGGCTGGGGGGGGGGGCTGTCAACAGACAGGTGCTGTTAAAGCCCATTGCGGCACTCCTTGTGTGATTTTGGGCTATACAAAAATAAATTGTATTGTATTGGACCTCGTCTAAGGTAAAAGCTCCAACAGTCTGTCCAAAGCTCTGTGACAGTGACTACTTTTAAGAAGAATTAAAAGGCTTGTTTGTTTTAAAGTGCTTTTATACTCTATAATAAGTACTTCTGCTATATTCTTTTAAAATTAAAAAAATATATATTTTCATAGTTTTAAATAGTATTATTGTTTGTATTTATTGTTTTATTTTCTTGAATTGTAAAGCACATAAGAATAAATGTTATTTTAGTGTGCTATATAATTAAAACGTATCATAATACATAAGAATAATACATTTTATTTATAGAATGTCTTTAGCAAATACTTTAAAAAAGTTAGAATTCTAACTCCTTTCATTTGGAATACAAAAAGTCCATATACAATAAAAGCCTAAAGCATAAACTAACAAAGGAAGCTGAAAGTAAATAAACTGCACCTGCTTAGTTAGCTGTAAGTTCAGTCCTATTCAAACTCTTAATTGTATACCTTGCACTGTGCTCCTGCCATTACTAAATATCACCCATGTTATTTGCAGAAAATACTTTTCCAATGTTGAAGATACATTTAGGCCAGGATGCTACAGCTAATTGCTACCACACACATCATATATTTCAGCCATCCTACAAAAATTACATGGTATATGAACCTTTAGAAACTTCTATATTGACAATATGTATGTAAACTTTCTAAATTTACACCTCATATATAACATTCCAGTAAAATACTATTTTTATTTTGTACATGTTAGAAGCTTTGTTAAATTAAACTTAGCCAAATTTCCTCTTCTCTCATCAATATCTATGGTTTATAACACAGTGCCCAGTACAGGGGTATTGATTTTGATTTTAATATGAATTATAAATTTTTAGAATGTAGTATTTGTATTTATTTATTCATTTTTATTTTAGTAAAATCAAAAAAACATTCCATACATGCAAGTCAAGTTTAACAAAACTGCTTTGAAACAAATCGACCCCCACCCATGACAAAGAGAGCTAGGTCAGCAGAGTAGCACTTTAAAAATAGCAAAAATATGTAAATAAATAAATAAAAATTGAATAGAAAAAGAGGGAAGAGAATCTACTTCCTCGATTTAAATGGTTACTCTAAAATGTTATCAGATCCTGCCAGGTTTTGAAATGTAGTATTGATTGTATATCTGATTGTGTTTCTATCATTGCACTGGAGAGAGTTGTGAAATATTGCATTTTTCCCCTTCCAGACTTTTGTGATTGTGGATCTTTTTTTAATAAAATTTTGTTATTTTCATTGTTTGTGCAGTTTGTTACCATGGTAATTACTTAGAAGTGACACATTATTTCAAATATTGGAGTAAGTACTCACAATTCAACTTTCAGCCTGTTAAACACTGAGTACTTATCATCAGTTATATACAGCCAGTGTGACCATTATGACCCCAACAGGGAATGACTGGACAAAGAGAGCTAAGACACTAGCCAACCCCCTCTGGCCAGCACTTTCTGCTACATGTTAAGTCACTAGATAATAAGCTTGATGATATTGAAGCAAGACTAGCTTTAGGAAGCTAGTTTTTGTTTTTCTAAAACATGACTTACCCCTGAGACACTCACATTGTTTTATGTGTTTTGTATAAATCAGACTTAAATGTCAGGTAAAAGAACAAAAAGTGAAGTGTGCATTTCAGTAAACAAGACATTGGGTAAAAATGCTAAAATCGTCTCTAAACAGTGTTCAGATAGTCTGGAGTATTTAATAATCAAAAGTCTTCCTTATTATCCTCCAATGCATTTCTACAGTGTTTTTCTGGTTGCTGTTTATATTTCTCTAAAAACCAGCAATAACAATCCACTGAATGATCGGTACACTTCATTATGCAATACAAACATTTATATCCTGAGAGATTAATGATTGTTGCCTCAACAAAGAAGATGTATTGCATGTTTACCCAGAATATCATCTGTATGTCACCTGCCCCTTGAGGAATGCTAATACTCTGGATCACTGCTACATACTGATGAAAAGATGCTTACCACTTGCTATTGTGACATCACTTCAGATAGTCCAATTACTTGTCACTACTCCTGCAAGGCTTATAAGTAGAAACTGAAGCTTGATGTGCCACTAAGTAAAGTAGATCTGTGCTGGAATATAGAGATATACAAAAAAGTGCAGGATGGCGTTGAATGAGGAAACTGAGACCTGTTTAGCGAGTCCTTATCAGATATAGATAAGTATGCGAACGTTCTAATGGGATGTGTCAAAAAATGTTTGGTATATAGTGTGCCTATAAAACATTCTGCATATTTCTGCATATAAAACCATGGATCACTATTAAAATCAGAAATTTACTGAAGTCACACAGCAATGCATTTCAGGACCACTATATGGAAACAATAAGGTAAATATACATTGGTATGGGTATAAACTGCAAAGTAGGTATAGCAGCAGACTGATTCATGCACTGTTTGGCAGGACTTAGTAATCATTTTGGATTGAAAAGTGCTGTGATGTGAGATTTTGCATATAACTTGATAAATATTTTGTATGTCTTTATTTGTAACTTAGGCAAAACAATTTAATATTAGTGTTACATTATTGATAATAACAGCAATGGTTTGATGGTTTAAGAACCCCTTCCCCCGACCAGGACTGAGTCTCTGAATTTTACAGCAGGATTTGGGGAAGTGCCTGAAACAAGTTTAGCAAGTGTTTCTCTGCTAAAGTCTTTCAACCTCCATAGGAAAGCCAGGCTGCCTAACTGCCAAGCTTTACCTTAACATATGGTCTTGGGGGTAGCAGGTGTTAAGATGTTCTATTCCCCCATTGGTCTGAAGTATGGCTGTTTGGAACTGGCTTGTATCAGAAGCCTTTAAGAACCATGACGTCCTATTGGCTCTAGGGGTTGGACAGAGAATCTATAAATCTGCTTGCTTAACCTCACTCTCTCTCTCTTACTAACATCTGATGAAGGAGCATCTCTCTCTCTCTTACCAAACTGATGAACTGAAAAGACAACACAATGGAGAGCACAGCTTGGCAGCCATATTTAAACAAGCATGCAGCCTGTTCTGAAGAAAGCTGAGCACCAATGATGCCTTAACTAGAGACATTTTAAATAACTACAAGTCTGTGTGCCGACTGAAACTACACATCACCATTTAATCAGGTTGTATGGTTGCCAATATTCAAATGTACTTTGCATATTACTATTATTTATGAATATTACCAATAATACATTGTTTAAATTGTGACTTAACTCCTGCTTGTCTTTTACTACACCTAATTGCCTGAGGTTACAGATGTAGAAGGGAAGGTGGGGATAAGTTATATACTATAATACCTTATAAACAGTGGTAAGTCTGTGAGATTTGAGGCGTTCTGACAGAGGCTACATATTAATAATACAATAGGGGAATGTAGAGTAAAATATTACTCAATCAAGAAAAAGCAAAAAGTAAAGCATAATGCAATCACAACCACATTTTCTTTTGCCAGCAAACTTAATGCTTTGTAAGCATAGTTTGATTGCAATTATAAGTAGTCTTCCATTTGACTGCCTGCACCACCACATGATTCATACTCCTCCTGTTTCTATGCATAACATAAAGATGATTTTTATACCGAGTAATGTCCATAACACATCCGAAGTAGGTGTAGTTTCAGGTTTATTTTAAAATTAAATTTCTACCAATTACACTGGGCACTAATATTTTCAGATGTTTTGATTGCTAAACATTTTTCATAATTAAAATAGACAGTTTCAAGCCAAAAAAATATATAATTTCAGATCTGCATCGCATAAGAATTTTGAGAAATATGAAATACATTAGTTCAATTGAGCTAAAAAATGTTTCAATTTCCGTTTATACTCAGTATCTGGTACTTCTCATTTCAGTGTCCAAAAACAGACGTAATGGATTTCACTCAAAATATGGAACTAATGTAGGAAGCACTTTAAGACAGAGAATCTCATATCTGTTGCACTTCTGCATGACAACCACTTTTTTCTACTCTCTAAATCGTATACAGTATTTAATGTTTCGAAAATGTCCAGAACTAAAACATTTAGATACTTGTACATAGATGATGTCTTTGCATCCTACGAGCAATTAAGCTTAAAAAGATGACAATATTAGCCAATAAAAGGTGTCATTTTGCTTGACTTCTCATTACATCCTTAATGGCTGAGATGGCACAACACCATAGTACTACTTCTCAACAACACAATTTTTCCATTACTTTCAAGGTACAGCAGAAACTTTGCTAAATGGGACCTGAAGAAAATTTGATCAGTCTTGAAGACTCATACAGAATCTTTACAATTTATTAAAACATTTTAAAGTACGTTCCTTTCGAAAATCCCAGGGTACAATGTGGAAAAGATCTTTCACTTAATATTTTGTGGAAGGCAGCCTCTAGCTTCACATACACAAAACACTCAATCATTCAACTTAAAATCTTCTGTCAAGTACATTTATTTCATTTAAAATTATCCAAAATGTTTCCAGGGCAAGATTCAACCTGTGAACATTGCAATCTAGCACCAGCCTCACTGGGACACATGTTATGGGCAGGCACCAAATTAACCTCATTTTGGACAAAAATCTTTGAATGCTTATTAGATAATCATAATCACTCCTAACCCATAAACAGCTGTGTTTGGTGTCCTCCCAGATGGGCTTAAAGTGGAGAAGGACAAACAAATTGTAATTGCCTTTACCTCACTATTTGCACGTAGATTTATCTTGCTCAACTGGAAGAATCCGACCCCACCACTTTTAAGTCAGTTGATAACTGATGTCCAATACTATTTGAAATTGGAAAAAATTAAATTCTCACTTAGTGGCTCTGCTCAAAGCTTTTTTTAAAATATAGCAAGATCTAATCAATGACATTTTAGAATAAGCGTCTATTTTGTAAGAAAGGATACTCTTCTTTGTTGCTTTTAAATATTTGCTCTGTTGGTTGGCTCTTCTCTCTTTCTTTTGGGTGGGGGTTGAATTTTTGTTTGTTACGTTTGGTTTGATTAATTGGAATGTTATTTGCTTTTCATTAAAATGAATAAAATATTAAAAAAATCAAACTTTAGCAACATATTGCACTTCATGTTTTTGTATGCTTGAATCATGTTGTCAACAAATGGCACATAGTTTGGCGGTCTCTAGTTGACAAGAACATTCTCAAGAACATCCTTGAATGCCTTCTATGCAGTTTTCTCCATCTCCAGTAGCAGATCTTCGAACAGCTTGACACGGAAGACATGTCTGATTTGTGGACCAACAAAAATTACTTCCTTAATTTGGGCATCAGTTATTCGTGGAACCATCTGTCTCAATATTCCCTTGCACCTCAAGTACATCTAGATAATAAACTACTATGTAAGACTCCTGTTTACAGACTAAAGGTCTGCATTTAATCCTGCTATAACCATCAAAGGTCACCACCAAACTCCTACCTTACTGCCATCATCTATAACAAGACTTTGGACTTTCTAAATGCTAAACATCAGCATGACATGTGCATACTGAACACATCGCATTCTCTACAATGATCATCAACACATACACTTCATAGGGTAGTATGTTGAATCCTCTCTTGTTCACATATGACTTTGTGGTCAAATACAGCTCCAACCCTATAAATAGTTTTTCTGATGAAAACATCATCATCAACTATGACAAGACATCTTACAGAAAAGAGGTTTATCTGCTGATTCAGTGATGCTAGAACAACAACCTCACCAATAATGTCAGTAAAACCAAGATGACTTCAGGATGAAGAAAGCAGACTACACTCCCATTGAAAGGGATGGTGTTGATAGGAAGAGCAGCTTTAAATCCCTTTTAATCACTTTCACTGATGAACTGAAATGGGTGTGAAACATTTCAACTATTATGAAGAAGGATTACAAAGGAGAAAACAGACTGGACTGTTGCTCAGTGGTCCAAAGTCCTCTTTTCAGATGAAAGTAAATTTTCCATTTCATTTGGAAATCAAGTTCCCAGAGTCTGGAGGAAGAATGGAGAGGCACAGAATCCAAGTTGCTTGAGGTCCAGTGTGAAGTTTCTACAGTCAGTGATGATTTGGGGAGCCATGTCATCTGCTGGTGTTGGTCCACTGTGTTCCATCATGTCAAAAGTCAGCACAGCCATCTACCAGGAAATTTTAGAGCACTTCATGCTTCCCTCTGCTGACAAGCTTTATGGAGATACTTTTCAGAAGGCCAACATTTCTGTATTAAAAATCTTATGTAATATTCTAATTTTCTGAGGTACTGAATTTTGAGTTTCATAAGCCATAATCAGACAAATGAAAAGAAATAAACACTTGAAATATACCACTCTGTGTGTAATGAATCTATATAATTTATGAGTTTCACTTTTTGAATTGAATTACTGAAATAAATTAACTTTTTAATTATATTCTAATTTATTGAGATGCACCTATACATCCTGGCTGACTCAACGACAGAATTGATGTTGTTTCAGATACAGAACGCTTGAATTCCAGCACAGGATTATGGGTGTAACACATATTAAAAATCCTGCATTGTTTAACTTAAAATTTAAGTCATGTTTATCTTTCAAGGCAAAAGAAGAATTTCATCAGTACTACACTTACTTTATTTAGTTTAGACATAAAAACACATGATTTTATGTTTGCTTTGAGAGCATGACAATGTGACCAATTAAACTGTGAATCATTTTAAATTACGCCACACTTTTGAGTAAGAGTTTTGCAAATTACAGTAAAATTAATTGCTTTATAATGCAGGACCATATATGGTCTTGAAAAGGAAATGGAGACTTCACATTACTTGCCTCAATATAATGGACACTGATACACTTGTTCATCCAACCATCCATTCATTTTCTAACTGGCTTATCTCTACCTGTGGGTATTAGCTACAAAAGTGAAAGAATATTTTGTTCCATATATTAATTCCAAAATAAACTTTAGTGTTTCAAAACATTTACATTGGCCAGACATTCATGTGGCTACACTCATAATTGAACATGAGACCAACCACTGTGATGATACAATTTAGAATGCATTAAAAGAAATGCATAATCACTGAGGAATTCTTCTGGTGCTCAAACTCCGCAATTTTGTGCCTATATTTCCAATGTATTTTACTCAAGCCAAAAAAGACGAATTTAAATACAGGATACTTGCATGAGCAGTTTTAACATCAAAACATCCTGTTTTCCTGAATTGTACTAGTAATTATTGTACAGTGACAACTGTTGCACCTAGGACTATACTGGTTTACAGTTTGGAAAGGGAAGACATGCAGATGCTTCAAGCTGTATCCGATTAGTTTACCACCTGAGAACAGAAGGAGATGCCAGGGGACTAGAAATTGCCAAATCACTCTACAGCTTGGGATAGGAAGGCTCTTAAAATATTAAAAAAATGTTATTGTTTGGGAAATTGATACACTCAAACAGATTAGAGACTTTGAGGAAATACATCCTTTATATTGACAGCTAGCCAATCAGGTATATGTAACAATCACATGTTGTGAAACTCCTGTGGAATTTAAAAAATAAATATGATTGACAAAACAACAAAGAGGACAGAGCGATGTTGGAAGAGGGCGACAGTGACTTCAGAAGAGGACGCCAGCAATGTGTGACCATTTTCACCTGATCATTGCCTAAAGCATTCCATGAATATTGATTGCTAAATCAACGCCGCCCTGAGACATTCAACTTTGGCATCTTTAACTTTTCATAAGCTTTTTCTAAAAAGGCTATATCTATCCAGACTTTGCTATGCACATTTTCTTTTATGCTTTTCTCTACTGGTATAATTGTTCTTTAATAATAAATACATTGGATTTTAACTTTCTATACTTTTTCTTCATATCTAGAGTGATTGAAGTAATAAAGTAGATATTAAGAGCATGTGGAGCAGTTGGAAGTTTGCCATACACTCCGATCTACAAGAGTTATTAAGGCTGGGGATGAGAGCTCCATCCAATAGTTGGGAACAGTACATAAATAAAGGCATTTTTGGTGGATAAATGGCCTATAATCAAGGATGTTGAGCCTTTTTATGTTGGAATATATTCCTAGAGACCAAAGTAATATTTAGGTCTGAGATATATTTAAAACATTGTATGTTGTTCTTGTAAATAAGAAGCAAGTCTCTTAAAGTGCTAAGAGAATGACAAGTTTTGTATGTGTTATTCATAAGGCATTTATCTGCATGGTTAAAAGTGCTAGAGATTAACCAGCTGTGTATGCGTCATTCATAGGGCACTGTTGTGGTTAAGGTCTATGTGTATGCATATATCAATTTATGTGTATGCTAATCTTAAAGTGGGACAGTATACCAACAAGGTAACAAACTTGATGAGTACACTTATCCCTGAAGAAAATAGGTAAAGGGTAAGTAGAGGGAAATATCACAATAACACAGGCATGTTACCAGAGCTGCTAAAACAGTATATTTCAATTGTCAAACACTAAATGTATGCCGTTGTTAAGTTTTTGAAGGCAAAGTAATATTTATTAGTACCACAATGAAAATGTGACACACATTGTGAGACCACAAGCAATACATATTTGATTAGTACTGAATTAGTGAATTTATGAATAATTGCTACATTCATCGCCAGTCCCTTTCAATGGCTAATTTTGGTTTAGTACACAGGCTAAGCAATAACAAAGTCTTATTTCTTAAGCCAATGTCACATTAAATGATTTCTATGTGTTGGGTATGTAGGACTTGCCAACTATTAGTCGTTGAATATGTCAGATGGGGCTTGTCAAATTTGACAACTGCATGACGACCTTCTAGCACAGTCATGCTTGCCCCCTTTTGTGACAGCCAACAGCATGCTGTCTGATCAAGCCAAGGCTGTATGAGGGGTTAACTGGTACATACTGTTCAGCTAAAATCTCTGCCCTTTTTTACTTTTTTCCAATCTGTCATCATAGGTAAAACATGAGACATCAGAAAAACAAGATTCTGTTCTCTTTGAGAGGTCCAAAACACCTACATTCCTTATTCCTCGTTGTTGTATTATATGCATTGTACTTCCAGATAAGCATTTATTGGTTGTCAGCTCTTATGCACACATAGTCTGACCCCACAGATAAACACAAAATCAAATCTGTTTGATTTTGTCAGGGCGTGACACAGACTAATTGTAGTGAGTCACTGGGTATGGCAGACTATGTATCTCTCTTTCACAGGAGTGTACTGCTAACTGCTTCTAACTTGCGAAGATTATGTAAATAAGGGCTATAACTGAAAATCGACTGGAAATCAAATGGACAGATAAATTTGTCTACTATGGTATGGCCTTTATGTGCAGCACCTTGAAAACAACACAATGTTGGGTGTTTCAAAGGAATTTTGAAACAATTGATTAATCCTTATTTAATAAGCTTGATTTCACAGATGCATCCCTGAAGATGTACCAAGTTTGCAGCCTTAAATCATCAGGAGTTTGTGACATTTGAAATTCAAGTAATTTTGACTTGTCTAACAAATGCCATTCAGTAAGTTCTTAACCAGCTAATGTTTCCTTTATACACTGATGCAAGCATAAATCCCACAATAATAAATATAAAAAACCTAAAAGTGATTTGCTGACAAACCTGATTTAAAAAATGTGTTAGTACAAAAGCAGCTTTTAAGAGTTTATGTAAAGGAGAAAATCCTGAAAAATGTCGGTATTCACTACCTACAAGCTAGTGAAGCCCAACAAAAGGGAGTGGGGGAGTGGGGTTTAGGGGCATTGTCCCACACTGAGAATACAGCGCCTACATGCATTACTCCTGGCCAGCCGCAACAAAATTCCATCCAATGTGCATTCACTTCCACCCACATTCTCTAGCATCCACCTCAAGCACCATTCTGCTCCCTCTAACTTGATCATTAATTAAGGCTGGGTAATTAAACAGTAGACCTACAGATTTCTTTCAGTCCATGCATGACATGTACATGTTTTGTGGTTAAGTGTTAATTACATACAGCATAAAATCTGTTTGAAAAAAGTACACTTTTGCAAAGAAGTATAGTAATGTAGCATCGCAGCTGAGTGTCACAAAGGATGGATTCTCTGCTCTTTACATGACTCTAAGAGGTGGCTCACTAACCACAAAACAACTGCTCACCTTTTGCCGCATTAATTGGAAAAGCATGCAACTTTGCAGGTGTGCAATTTATATAGCCATCCCTGCCACTGTTGATATAATGCCAGCCCATATTTGGGTGACTCATTCCTGGCTGATGTAACTTGTCAGCAACCACTTCCAGTTTCTTGCAATAGTGCACAAACTCATTAAAAGGCAGCGTGCTCTTCTCTTTCGCTTCAATCGTGCAGCTATTGTTGAGGGCATATCAGAAGGGATTGTGAACGCTGCGTTATCAATTGGCACAGACAGGATGTTGAGTGCTGCACTGAGGCATTCAATGCTGGTCATCTGAAAGCAAGTAGGCAAACCTCCTCGTGTGGAGATGCAGATGTACCAGTCTCTTGGCTGTTTCCCTTTACTGAAATGGAGCTGCAAACCGTGCTGCAGATCTGGATCTCAGCTTTGAGACTCTCCCTCCAATGCTGCTTCAAAACGCCTCTACAATCTGCCTAGTCCTTTTCTTAAGCATTTTTAACACTGGCCCTGCTTCTCACAGCTCACTTGGTAGTTGTGCAGTTTTTTCGGTACTTTTTAAGTGCTGGTATACCATGCAACCCTAATGCCTATAACATCCTTTGTAATACCACTGAATCAATGAAGGTTTTACTGTGCTCAGTATAGTCTCCATGTAGCATAAATGTAAACATCTGCTGCTTGTTTCTGTTGACACAGGGGGTGGCTGAATATGTTCCTGCTGTGACTGTAGCTTGTTTCAAGACATTGATTTTCATGTGGCAGGCCCCAGACTTTGCTGGATAAGATTCAATGAAAGTGTCATGTTTATGCAGGTACCTGCACAGTAATTCTTTTTATGATAATATTTTTTCAACATTGCATTGCAGATCAGAGAGGATGGTTGAACAGTTAGAAGTGATGGCATTATAAAAACTTTTTGATCCTTTAATCATTGAAATAATGATTTTTGGTATCAATTTTCTTCCTAAGAGTTTGTGACATAGACATTTTTGCTATCTAACATATTCCAATAGCTAACTTGTAATGTGATTTTTTGAACATTACCTCTTGGCTAATAAATAAAAGTAATTTGATTCAACATAAACATTATGGATTTTCATGGAAAAAAACATGAATTTAAATGATTAAGCATGTTAATTTGAAATGCCAGTAACACCAAAATTAATTTATTGCAAAATATCCTGGATGGTTCCTTATGTTCTGTAGATATAAATTTGACAGGCTTGAATTGACTTAACATATATGTAATGTGAATGAGGGGGTAATTAGACGATAGTGTCCAGAAGAGAATTCAGGAATGGATTAAAGTATAAGTTTTTTAGAGCCTGGCGTGGCTGGCCAGTCCAAACAAAATTTGGTCTGCAAGAATTTGGCCCCTTTTCAAATCTATCTAAATATTCAGGGCAGCCTATGAGTGAGACTTTACTGTTACTATATAATTATTCAGAAAAAACAAGAATTTCTTAGTACTATGTATCGAAATAAACCTGAATTGTGCACCACTTAACTGTAATGTCAGTCAGTCAGTCATCATCCAACCCACTAAAGATTTATAAAATCAATTAAAATGGAAACAGAACAAAAAATCCCATCCTAACTAGCTTTACAACAAAAAGTGGCGCAGATAATATTTAAAGTATATTCAGGAAGTACAGTACTCACCACTTCTTCTTTCTACATGTACAGTGGAACCTCGGTTCACGAACGCCTCGGTACACGTACAACTCGGTTTACGACAAAAAAGTAAGCAAACTTTTGCCTCAGTTCACGACCACACACTCAGTACACGAACAAGCCAGTTTCCCTTTCGGTTTGTGCGCACTGATGATTTCCGCACGTGTTGCATTGTTCTCAGTCAGACGTAAACTGCTGCAATGTGAGAGAGAGAGAGAGAGCAGGCAGGCTCGTGTGCTGATGAGAGAGAGAGAGAGAGAGCAGGCAGGCTCGTGTGCTGATGAGAGACAGAGAGAGAGAGAGAGAGACAGAGAGAGAGAGAGAGAGAGAGCAGGCAGGCTCGTGTGCTGATGAGAGAGAGAGAGAGAGCAGGCAAGCTCGTGTGCTGATGAGAGAGAGAGAGAGAGAGAGAGAGAGAGAGAGAGAGAGCAGGCAGGCTTGCATGCTAGAGAGAGAGAGAGCGCGCATGCAGCTGAGAGCGAGCCTGTACATGCAGCTCAGCAGGGAGCCTGGGTGTTTGTCAGTGTTATTCAATGTTTTTACATTAGTTTGCTATTACACTGTGCATTCTATGGTGTAATTAACTATATTTGTGCTTAAAAATATTTTAAAAAATATATTTACATACAGTTCGTACGGTCTGGAATGGATTAATTGTATTTACATACAATCCTATGGGGGAAATTGCTTCGGTTCACGACCAATTCGGTTTACGACCAGAGGTTTGGAACGAATTATGGTCGTGAACCGAGGTTCCACTGTATCTTCCTATAAACTCAAAATAATATACACTTACATACATCAGTCACAACATTAACACTAGAATCCCTGAAGCCACAAAAAAACTTGTAATCCTGGGCCACCTTAAATTCCTTCGTACCTCTCCATTAGCATCTATTGTTTTGTAAATGTGTCTAACAGCACAACCGGCAAGCAGACTGCTATCCCATCCCCCCACTGCTGCAGCTCAACTCGGGCAAAAACTTCTCCCAGCTCAAGTATGTTTATCTGGGTGTGAGGTGCCTGGAGTTGTATAGGGTAAACTAGCAAAATACCCGCGCTTCGCAGCAGAGACGTAGTGTGTTAAAGAGGTTATGTAAACATATATATACATATACATATATACATATACAGTAATCCCTCCTCCATCGCGGGGGTTGCGTTCCAGAGCCACCCGCGAAATAGGAAAATCCGCGAAGTAGAAACCATATGTTTATATGGTTATTTTTAGAATGTCATGCTTGGGTCACAGATTTGCGCAGAAACACAGGAGGTTGTAGAGAGACAGGAACGTTATTCAAACACTGCTAATAAACATTTGTCTCTTTTTCAAAAGTTTAAACTGTGCTCCATGACAAGACAGAGATGACAGTTCTGTCTCACAATTAAAAGAATGCAAACATATCTTCCTTTTCAAAGGAGTGCAAAGCAAGCAGTCAAAAAAAAAATCAATAGGGCTTTTTGGCTTTTAAGTATGCGAAGCACCGCCGGTACAAAGCTGTTGAAGGCGGCAGCTCACACCCCCTCTGTCAGGAGCAGGAAGAGAGAGAGAGAGAGAGAGAGAGAGCCACAGAAAAACAAAGTCAAAAATCAATACGTGCCCTTTGAGCTTTTAAGTATGCGAAGCACCGGTGCAGCATGTCCTTCAGGAAGCAGCTGCACACAGCCCCCCTGCTCACACCCTCCTACGTCAGCGCAAGAGAGAGAGAGAGAAAGAAAGTAAGTTGGGTAGCTTCTCAGCCATCTGCCAATAGCGTCCCTTGTATGAAATCAACTGGGCAAACCAACTGAGGAAGCATGTACCAGAAATTAAAAGACCCATTGTCCGCAGAAACCCGCGAAGCAGCAAAAAATCCGCAATATATATTTAAATATGCTTACATATAAAATCCGCGATGGAGTGAAGCCGCGAAAGGCGAAGCGCGATATAGCGAGGGATCACTGTATATACATATTTACATATACACATATCTATATATATATATATATATCTATATATCTATATATATATATATATATATATATATATATACACATATACACATCCACATATATATACATATATATATACACATATCAACATATATATACACATACATATACACACATATATAAACACACACATATACATATATACATATACACATACATACATAGTGCGTTGTAACACGGGCTGTGATTGTTACATGGGAGGGAGACGACAAATCACAGCTTCCCGCTTTCTAATCGGGCCTGTGATTGGTGCTTTGACTGATGCCTAGATCCCACAGTATGTCCCCTTAGGAGAGGCGTTAGGCAAGTGTAATTGAATAGTGGTGCTGCAAGTTTAGCTTTACACCTGTTTTTAAGGCTTATTGACTGAAAGGGGCTTTCATGAAAAAACTTAGGGCTTTGCTACAGGATACACCCTCCACAAGTTAAGGAAGTAAAAATAAAGGTATATATTTCTGTTTTATTTAAACCTTTTAAGTTTGTATGCGGGCGGCATGGTGGCGTAGTGAAAGGTGCCAGTTAGGAGACCCGGGTTCGCTTCCCTGAGTGGAGTTTGAATGTTCTCCCCGTGTCTGTCTGGGTTTCCTCTGGGTACTCCGGTTTCCTCCCACAGTCCAAAGACATGCAGGTTAGGTGCATTGGCGATTCTAAATTGTCCCTGGTGTGTGGGTGTGTGCACCCTGCGGTGGGCTGGCACCTTGCCCGGGGTTTGTTTCCTGCCTTGTGCCCTGTGTTGGCAGGGATTGGCTCCTGTATTTAGGATATAGCGGGTTGGATAATGGACGGATGGACATTTGTATGCATAGCCCCATTTGACCGTTTTCGTTTTTTTTCTTTCTTCAGTAATATTTCAGCAAACCCGGAGATTGTCAGTTCAAATCCTGGTACTGACACCACTGTGTGACCCTGAGGAAGTCACTTCACCTGCCTGTGCTGCAAAAAACAAAAGTAATGTAACAAATTGTACCTCAGATGTTGCAAGTTGCTGGAATAAAGGCATAAGTCAAATAGATAAATACGTATTATACACATAGGAACTATTCATTTATTTTCAGTTAAGTCATCTGCAGCAAACCTTTATAAATGAGGGTTTCTCCTTTTTAGATAGTGCAAACTGTTTCTTCTTCATTGAGGTTTTCTCTTGGAGAGCTTTTTTCATTTCATTGAAAATTAAAGCAGCAGCTGCCAAAATATGTAGCTTTCTTATTAATTTTTCAACATTGTGTATAACTTTATAAAGTAACATAAAAGGTTTAAATACTGGTTATCCTTTTACACTAAAATATTACTAAAAAGATACAAAACAAGTAAAATGCATATGTTGTTTTTCTTTAAGGAGATTAAATATTACTGAGGAAAGAAAAAAAAAAAACTAAAACAGGCAAATGGGGCTATGCATACGAACTTAAAAGGTTTAAACAAAACAGAAATATATACCTTTATTTTTACTTGCTTAAATTGTGGAGGGTGTATCCTGTAGAAAAGCCCTAACTTTTTTCGTGAAAGCCCGTTTCAGTCAATAAGTCTTAAAAACAGGTGTAAAGATATTGACAATAAGCTACGCAAACCCACCAAGACATGGAATCGTTTAAATCAAGTATCATTACATCTTCCTTTCTTAAAGAGAAGTAAGGCAGTACTTATAAGCTTAGTAATGTTATACATTTCAAATGCTACTTTGATAAACTTTATCACTTCAAACAACTGAACTATCCAGAACATTTCAGACATACATCCAGCATTCAAACTATGTATAAAAAGCACAACTGTTAAAGGAATTCAGCATTTCTTAATTGAAAATGTTCCTTTAATCCTCAACATGTCTCAATGAGTCGTTCTGGTGGTTTTACTTGACGTTTTGATCTTCTGGTCAATTGTGTTTGGATTTGAGATGTTCTTTCCTGATTTATACTTGTTTTCTCGTTAATATTTGTTTCGCTGGTGTTAGTGTTCTGATTAGAGGTTATTGGTCCTTTGATGTCTCGACGGTTTCTTCTTAGAACAGCTCCTATTACGCAATTCCGTCACATACTGGTCTATTGTTTCGCCGCTTTTCTGGAAACATGTAAAAAACTTGTGCCGCTCAAACATCACATTGCGCTTTGGGTTGCAATACGCTTCGAATTTTTCAACTATTTTGTTCAATTTCATATTGTCTCCATCTTCTTCAAAATGAAAATTGTTATACACCTCTAGCACCTCTTCGCCAATTACATGTAGAAGCATAGACGCTTTCATTTTTTCACTTTTCCTATCTGCTTCAATCGCAGCAAGATACAACTCGAATCTCTGTTTAAATCTTTTCCAATTTTCAGCTACATTTCCCTTTAACTGGAGATTTGGTGGGTGCTGTAATCCTTCCATATTTTTTTTTTCTTTTGCTAGAACGTCTTAGCGCTTTCTGACCACGTTTTCGGGTTACTCACAGACACGAGACTCGTTCAAAAGCTGAACCTCTTCTTCACATTCCTCTTCCAATCCGCCACTTCTGACACCATGTAGTGATCTTGTTAGGTTCGTAGTTTAATCAATACACAGGATTGAAAGATATAATAACTTTATGATAGACAGACTTTAGAGACACTTACTCTACATGTTACTACTCGTTCTTTAGTTCACGCCCATTCTCCTACTTGCATCGGCATTCACAGGCATTACTAATCATTCTGTAAGTATCCCTTAATAGACCTTACTAATCAACTACAAAATCCAACGTGGTTTGTGCCCTACAGAGTGAAAACAGTTTGCATTTACTTTTTTAATAAAAGGCGAGCTTTTAAGCCTGAGAAATCACCCCGTAAATGCACACGTTTAATTGCACATGTGTTAATATGTATGCTTACACAGTATTAAACCCACCAAGACATGGAATCGTTTAAATCAAGGTGCTGCGCTACCTTCTTCCAGATCGGCCCCAAGGTGTTTCACGTGATTACGTAGGAGGCGTGATGACGCGATACGCGACTCCGCCCCCGTCCATTACAGTATATGGACAAAAAAGAGGTTCTAGTTATGACCGTTACGCTTTGAATTTCGAAATGAAACCTGCCTAACTTTTGTAAGTAAGCTGTAAGGAATGAGCCTGCCAAATTTCAGCCTTCCACCTACACAGGAAGTTGGAGAATTAGTGAGTGAGTGAGTGAGTGAGTGAGTGAGTGAGTGAGTGAGTGAGTGAGTGAGTGAGTGAGTGAGTCAGTCAGTCAGTCAGTCAGTCAGTGAGGGCTTTGCCTTTTATTAGTATAGATAATATATATTGCCATTTAGAACACATGCATTTCATGTGTGTTCCGTGTCTACAACGATCTGGGTAAATGTAGGATGACAGGAAATGTTGAACACATACCTAAAACAGAAACTTTTTTCATGTTATAGAACTTCTGCGGTGGGCTGGCACCCTGCCCGGGATTGGTTCCTGCCTTGTGCCCTGTGTTGGCTGGGATTGGCTCCAGCAGACCCCCGTGACCCTGTGTTCGGATTCAGCGGGTTGGAAAATGAATGGATGGATGTTATAGAACTAATGACAAAATTTTGACATTAAATGTATAATGTGTGAAGACTGAAGTCCAAATATCAAATAAGCACTTTCACAAAAGGTACAAGTAAA
Source organism: Erpetoichthys calabaricus (assembly GCF_900747795.2). NCBI lineage: Eukaryota > Metazoa > Chordata > Cladistia > Polypteriformes > Polypteridae > Erpetoichthys > Erpetoichthys calabaricus. Next base: position 197,085,735 of record NC_041398.2, on the reverse strand, counting down.
CGAAACAAGCGTGCTTTTATTCAAGAATATAACTGAAGAGAAAGAAATCGGGTTAGGGTACGATGATGAGATGAGCATTTGGGTGATGCAATGGTAAGAACTGCTGACTCATAATCAAGAGGTTGTGGGAATTGATTCTGGGCGCATCTTAGAATTGCTTGTTTCGTTATACTTGTACCTTTACTTTACTGTACTTGTTGTAGACATGGAACATGCTTATTTGATATTTGGACTTCAATCTTCACACATTATACACTTCATGTCAAAATTTTGTCATTAGTACTATAACATGAAAAACGTTTCTGTTTTAGGTATGTGTTCAACATTTCCTGTCATCCTACATTTACCCAGATCGTTGTAGACACAGAACACACATGAAATGCATGTATCCCAAATAATGATATATTATTTACCCTATGCAACTCCAGGCACCTCACACTGAGATAAACAAAATTGAGCTGGGAGAACTTTTTGCCAGAGTTGAGCTGCGGCAGGGGGGTATGGGTGGGGGGTGGATTGGGGGGAATGGGATAGCACTCAGCTGCTTGTGCCGATCGACACATTTGCAAAACAAAAGACACTAATTGAGTGGTGCGAATGAACTTAAGGTGGCTCGGGATTACACATTTTTTCGTAGGCTTCAGGGATTCTAGTGTTAAAACCACTGACAGGTGAAGTGAATAACATTGATTATGTTCTTATAATTGAACTGGTCACAGAATGGGCTATATTAGGCAGTAACTGAAAAGTCAGCTCTTGAAGGTAATGTGTTGGAAGCATGAAAAATGGGCAAGAGTAAGGATCTGAGCAACATTGACTAGGGCCAAACTAAGATGGCTAGATGAAAAGGTCAGAGCATCGCCAAAATGGCAGGTGCAGAGCAGTGGTTAGTACAGTACCTACAAAAAGTGGTCCACTGATACACTGCAAAAATTGCTCAAGAATGGTTTGAGGAGCATGACAAGGAGTTCTTTGTGTTGACTTGGTCTCCAAATTCTTCAACTCCCAATCTGATTGTGTATCTGTGGAATGTGCTGGAAAAACAAGTCCAATCCATGAAGGCCCCGCCTTGACACCAGACTTTAAGGATCTGCTGCTAAGCAATTTTTTGGTGTAAAATACCACAGGACATATTCAGAGGTCCTGCGGAATCAATACCTCGATGGGTTACAGCTGTTTTGGTGGCACAAGGGGGAAAATACGCTATATTAAGTACTGGAGGTGGTTTTTAATGTTGTTGTTGATCGGTGTATATTTACATCTCTAATATTATTTGGTCAGATCAGGTTGGGGAGCATGCACTAGTACAGTGCATTGCCACATCTACCACACAACAAAACAGCTTGGGATTCTGGTTGGCAACACCCCAGGTAGACAAATGGTCCAGTTTCATTCTCTGGTAAAGACTATCCATCTGTCACAGCCAGGTGTTACGTGAACATCCCTTTGGCCTAGTCTAGCTGCTCGGGTCCTTGCAATGAGGATCTTATAAGTCGGATCATCCTTGGGATATCGTGCCACATGGCCGTAGTGTCGTAACCGATGCTCCATCATAATGCAGGTAATGTGACTCATTAGGGAGTCTATGAGTAACAGCTTGTTTGACACAAAGTAAAACCAGCAGTATCCAAGGATTCTCCAAAGAGACACAGCACTGAAGGAGTCCAGTGATCGTCTCAGGTCACTGGATAGCATCCATGTTTCGCAACCATATAGCAAAATGTGAAGCACCAGGACTCTAGTACTTGCACCTTTGACCTTTTGCATAGATATATCAGGAGTGCCACACACCCTTGATGCCCCATGCTCTCCCACTCCATCTACTGACTTCATAGGAAGAGTCAAAAGAGACATAAATGTCACTGCCGAGGTAAGTAAACCTCTCAATGAGACCCAAAAGGTCATTAAAGGCCTGGATCTTGTTTTTTATCCAGGACACTTACAAGCCCAGGCACTCAGACACATCACTCAGTCTCTAAAGAGCCCCGATCAGAGCCTCCATTGACTCTGTGAAGACCACAGCATCATATCATCGGCAAAGTCAAGATGAGTAAATCTCACTTCACCAACAGAGGCGCCACAGTCGTCAGACCCCAGGACCCTGCCCAACACCCTGTTAATGCAAGCATTGAACAGAGTAGAAGCAAGAACATACCCCTGATGAACCCCAGAATCAATTGGGAAAAAAATAGAGGTTCTGCCTCCATTCTCCACAGCACTCACAGAACCAGTGCAGAGGCTGGCCATGATATCCAGCAAAGCTGGGGGGATCCCACAAAGTCTCAGGATGTCCCACAGGGCAGCGTGATTCAACTGAGTTGAACGCTTTACAAAAATCGAAAAAGGCTACAAAGAAACTCTGTTGATATTCACAAGTGCGCTTAATGAGAACCCTCAGTGACAGGATGCAGTCAATGGTAGAATACTTAGGCATAAAGCCAGGTGAGCAAGTGATCACGGATCCTATTGAGGATGACCCTAGCAAGGATCTTACCCAGCACCGAAAGCAGTGTTACCTCCTTGTAGTTGCCGCAATCAGGACGATCACCCCTCCCTTTCCAGATACAGACAAGTCCCGTTTTCCAGGTGGGATGATGCCAATCACCCACAGGGAAGCGAAGATTGCTTGCAATGCCAGGAGGACAGCTTTACCACCAGTCTGGAGAAGTTCACCTCGAACACCACAGATCCCTGTAGCCTTTCCTACCCTCACCTAGTTCACCCTCTGTGCAATCTCAGTGAGGTTGGGTGGTTCACAGCTAATTGGAGGATCAGCCTCAAGAACTCCTAGCCGGAGGATCAGTTTTAAACAGCTGCTCAAAGTAGCCAGCCCAGTTGGTCACAACTGCAGCGTCATCTTTATGGATGAAAATTACTTTGTGAAGGGGGAGTTGGTCTCGTCCGTTTCAGGAGATGGACGTTTGAAGTGGAGCTCCGTTAACAGCGGCTTTATTTTTCCACATATTTCTTATTATTTAGAGGTATCCTGTATTTACCCGACCCGAGGAACTTCCACTACAATATATAAACATGAGTAACAAAAAGAGAAGTCAGAAAGAACCGGAAAAGAAACTTAAAACTGCATCAAAGTCTGGACAGACATCCGGCCCGAGTACGAGGTATGCCCTCTTGGAGATTGACCTGGAACAGGCAGACGAATGCGCAGACTTCCTAGGACCCAGCTCCACTGCGTCGTCCCCAGTCGAGAGTGAAAATGGGAGAGCCGTATTCTGTCATGGCATGGGAAGGACCTATCATCTGCTGTCGGATCCACTTTTAAAGAGACTGGTATTATAATTCTACATCCTTTTCTTTACTTGGACACTACATGTTTATGTCTTAATAACAGTTATAGACGTGAGTGTGTGGAAGTGTGGAAGTAATTAAAGTAGGGTTTGATTTTTTTTTTAATTTTTTTTTTTTTACTACCTTAAAGTAGACTGTTTAATATCATACCCTTGGTTTATTGCTATTTCTACTATTGCATTAGGATCTACTATGTTTATCCTAGACCACTTTTTAAAATCATTCCCAGGGTTCATTATTTTATTATCTTAATATCGTAAAATTGCTGAAGATTATTTTAAGCTTAAAGACTGTTAATGATTACATTTTTGGCAGATAGTATTTAAGACTTCAGCTGCAATTGATATCTCTACTTTGTTTTAATTCTCAAATGCCGCTGCGGGGGGGCTTGTTTTGTTTTGGACGTGCTCTGTCTCTTTGTATGTCAGAGGACTGGGACATTGCGAAGTGGAATCAAGCCTCATGCGGGGAGGCAAAATGGGGGGGTGGGGGGATAAAGTGGGGAGAGAAGGAGAGCAGGCTATATCTAATCTATTCTTCTAATCCTTATAACTATAAATATCAACGTAACAATAGGCTATATGGCAATAACTTGTGGGGAAATTTGAAATTAAGATTAAAACTGCCTCACTACCAGTTAAGACTATAAAATGACATTAAAAACTCAGAATCAATGTCTCCATGATGGGACAGTTAACTTTGTGAGCTGGAATGTTAAAGGCCTGAATCACGAATTAAACAGAAAGAAAGTATGCTCTCACCTAACAGGCTTAAACGCTAAAATAGTATTTTTACAGGAGACCCACTTACTAAGCAAGGATCAGTCCAGACTACAAAAAGACTGGACTGGCCAAATGTTCCATTCTAGCTTTACAAAGAAAACTAGAAGTGTGGGAATTCTCATACATAGAACAGTCCCATTTGTAGCATCAGATGTAGTATCAGACCCTGAAGGGAGATATGTGATGGTCATGGGCAACTTATTTAACAGTAAAATTATTTTGATAAATGTTTATGCACCCAATGTCTATGATAAGGAATTCATGCAAAATCTATTTGCATCCATTCCCAATGTGAACACTCATAAAATTATAATGGCTGGGGACTTTAATTGTGTTTTAAATCCACTCTTAGATAGGACTCCTGTGACAGGGGGGAGGACATCTAACACTGCAAAGACAATTACACAGTTTGTAACTGACCACAACTTATCAGACCCCTGGAGGTTTCTTCACTCAAATTCAAGAACATATTCGTTCTACTCACCAGTGCATCATAGCTACTCAAGAATTGATTATTTTTTTATAGATAATAATTTCTTGCTTACGATTAAATCATGCAAATATGACACAATTGTTATCTCCGACCATGCCTCTCTAGTCTTGGAGCTAAAATCATTAAGCCCCTCACACTCACCTCGCAGATGGCGTCTTAACCCTCTACTATTGGCAGATGAGAACTGCACAGAATTTATATCCACACAAATCAGATTCTTCCTAGAGACAAACACACCCTCAGAGGTTTCTGCAGGAACACTCTGGGAAACTCTAAAGGCCTTCTTAAGAGGACAGATTATCTCATATCTTTCTCACAGAAATAAATTAGAAACCAAGAAAGCGTCAGAGCTAAGAAGCGAAATTACTAGAATAGATGAAGAACAAGCCAGGCGTCCAAGTGAAGCTCTTCATAGGAAAAGGCAGGCTCTGCATACAGAACTCAACATCTTGACAACTAAAGAAACTGAACAACTTATTCATAAGTCAAGACATCATTACTATGAACACGGAGAAAAAGTTAATAAGCTTTTAGCTCAACAAATTCACAAACAAGAAGTTCGCAATGCAATCCCAGTAATCACCAACACGAATGGAGAAGAAATCATTGACCATAAAAATATAATGCACACATTTAGTGATTATTATAAATCCTTATATTTCACTGAGTTCAAAGAAGACAACACACAATCTAATGCATTTCTGGATACATTAGAGACACCACAAATAGATGCTTTAAGTGCTGAGGAACTGGATAAACCTCTGACCCTATCAGAATTACTAGAAGCTATAAAGTCACTTCAAAGCAGGAAATCAGCAGGCCCTGATGGTTACCCCGTAGAATTTTATAAGAAATTCTCCACTCAGCTAGCTCCCCTCTTATTGGCAACACTTACAGAAGCTAGAGACAATCAAATTCTACCTCAAACTTTTTGTCAGGCATTAATCACCATCTTTCCTAAACAAAATAAGGACTTGTTACAATGTAATGATGTTAAGATGCTCTCAAAAATTATAGCTAGAAGGATGGAGAAAGTGCTGCCCTCGGTAATATCACAGGATCAAACTGGATATATTAAAGGCCGACACTTATCTTCCAATCTCCGATGCCTGTTTAATGTAATATATTCACCAGCAAAGTCAAACACCCCGGAGATATTACTATCATTAGATGCAGAAAAAGCATCTGATATGATTGAATGGAACTACCTTTTCAGTGCATTGGAGAAATTTGGGTTTGGCCCGAATATTTGTGCATGGATCAAACTATTGTATACCAATCCAGAAGCTTCAGTTTGTATTAACAACATTTGTTCAGACTACTTTAAGCTAGAACGTGGCACCAGACATGGATGCCCCTTGCTGTTAGCAATCGCCATTGAACCACTGGCGGCTCACTGTCGAAATTCTTATCAGATAAAGGGGATTATCAGAGAAGGACTGGAACAGAAAATTTCTCTATATGCAAATGATATGGTTTTATATATATCAGACCCAGAAAACACTTCCTGCAGTTTTAACAGCACTCGCAGAATTTCAAAAGATATCTGGTCTCAGAATTAATCTGAATAAAAGTATACTCTTTCCAGTGAATTCACAAGCATATAAAATTTGATTGGAAACCCTACCTTTTACCATAGCAGATCAGTTTAAATACCTTGGGGTAAACATCACAAGTAAACATAAAGCTCTTTATCAACAAAATTTTGCCGTCTGTATGGAAAAAATTAAGCAAGACTTGCATAGATGGTCAACCCTTCATCTCACTCTAGCCGGAAGAATTAACGTAGTTAAGATGAATATCCTTCCTAAACTTCTTTTTTTATTTCAAAACATTCCAATATATATCAATAAATCGCTTTTAAGCAATTAGACTCAACTATAACCTCATTTATTTGGAACTCAAAACACTCACGTATCTGAAGAGTGACCCTACAAAGGCCTCAGGCAGAAGGTGGCATGGCTTTACCTAATTTTCAGTTTTATTACTGGGCAGCAAACATACAAGCCATAAAAACCTGGACACAAAAAAATGAACATACACAGGCTTGACCCGCGATAGAAGTAAAATCCTGTAGTACTTCTTTATACTCCCTGCTCTGCGCTCCAATAAATGCAAGTTATCGCAAATATACTAATAACCCAATTGTGCTTTACTCACTCAGAATATGGAACCAACTTAGAAAGCATTTTAAGATGGAAAATTTTTTATCTGTGGCACCTCTGCAAGAGAACCACCTCTTTCAACCCTCGCAAACATATCCAGATTTTAATACCTGGAAAAGATTTGGGATTAAATTGCTCAGAAATCTTTATATAAACAATATTTTTGCATCCTTTGAACAATTACGTTCCAAATTCAACCTCCCAGCTACACATTTCTTTCACTATCTGAAAATTAGAAACTTTGTTAAACAGAAACTGCCCGATTTTCCTCATCTTGTACCCTCCACCATGCTGGAAAAAATACTGCTCAATTTCGAGGAATTACACACCACTTCCGCATTATATAAAATCTTATTAGAGTCCCTTCCTTTCAAAGATCCAAGAGGACATTGGGAAAAAGATCTCTTAATCAATATATCAGAAAAGGAGAGGAAGGTAGCATTGCAGAGAATTCACTCGAGCTCCATATGCGCAAAGCATAGAATTATTCAACTAATAATATCGAGCTCATCTGTCTCGCTTAAAACTGTCCAAAATGTTTCCAGGGCAAGATCCAACCTGCAAACGCTGCAACCAAGCTCCTGCCTCACTGGGTCACATGTTTTGGGCCTGCACCAAATTAACATCATTTTGGAACCAAAATTTTTAAGTGCCTTTCAGACAGCCTTGGTGTCACAATCCCTCCTAACCCATTAACAGCTGTGTTCAGTGTTCTTCCAGACGGACTTGAAGTGGAGAATGACAAGCAAACGGTGATTGCATTCACTACACTTTTGGCACGCAGACTTATTTTGTTAAATTGGAAGAATCCTAACTCTCCTCTGATAAGTCAGTGGGAAACCGATGTATTATATTATTTGAAATTGGAAAAAATCTAATTCTCAGTTAGAGGATCTGTACAGAATTTTTTCAAAACCTGGCAGGATCTAATCAATAATATTTTAGAATAAGAAGAAATAATTATTTCTGCATTTCTTTCCCTTCTCCATTTTTTATTTACCAATATATATTTTTTCCTATCTTTTGTTTATTTTTGCCCTATTAAAAAGTCCTAAGTAATTCTCCTTTGGCCATGCTCTCCTTCTCAAGGGTGGGGTTTGATTTGTCTTCAATTCTTTTTTGTATAAATTGATCTATTTATATGGAATGATTACAATAAAATTAATAAATATAATTATAAAAAAAGAAAATTACTTTGTGATACAAAAATATTATACATTTTTAAAGTGCTTTAAAAAAAATTATGAAATGTCTTTGATATAAGAAGTTTACTATGACTTTCCAAAGTGACTTTCAAATGAATTATATTTTTTGTAAAGTCCTTCTGCGATCATTCAGTCAGTTGACATGATTTCAGAAAGCATGCTATTATTTGTCAATCTATCGATCCATTTTCTAATTCATTTATTTCAACCAGGGTTACACAGAGCCAGCCCTCATTCCAGAAAAACTGAGCAGAAGATGAGAGACAATATTGAAGGTGTGCTAATGCTACTGATATATGTGTAGATCAGTAAGTAGATCAGTCTATATAAAGATCGTTATATTATTTATAGTGAATTTTGAAGTGAAAAAGTCTATAATGAAGTCCAAAGGTTTATTTTTACAACACCTGTGTACAGTAATACAGAAGTGGAGTAAGGAATACATTTAGAAATGATAAAACTAGCCCGAAGTCAAGTCCATCTTTTGGACAAATTAGTATGGTCAGAACTCAGTTAATAGAACCGTAATTATAAATAGCTAAGTTTCCATCCAGTTTTTTGCGACGTTTTGTTATCGACAAACAGAATATACGTAAAAAAAAATGTGCGAAATTTGCTGTCTCCAGCCTGTTTCCATCAAACTGGCTTTTTATCGATAAAATGGTGTGCGTGATGACGTCATCCCCCCCCCAAAACGAACTGTCGCATAACTTTTGTTGTATCGCGAAAAAAATCTGCCCTTGAGCCGTTTCCATACATAATTTTGTGTATGTCGCAAATTATCTACCTTTTGTTTTCCATGTTACGCCCCCTCCACTAAACAAAGAAACAAAGAAATGGAGAGATTATTCAGAGTTTTTTGAAATTTGCCAGCTTACTGTTATTTCAGTTTCACAAATAATTGGAATTGTACATAATATCCGAAGACGACAGCAGAATGAAGCAGTTGCTTGTCTGATAGCCCTAGAGCTCGAAGAAAGTACCCCAGTGCGACAAAACCCACGGGTATGGGAGAGACGACGGAATAAGACCTTCTGGGAGGAGGTGGTGGAGAGACTTAACAGAAAATCTCTGGCTGCAACATTTTATAATGACACGGCCGACGTTTGAGATGTTTTGTGGATTCATCAGTCCTGATGTTGCGCCCATCACAGGTTGCCACCGACCACCGGTTCCAACCCAAAAGCGGATTGCCATCGCCCTTTACAAGCTGGCAACCTGCGCCGAGTATAGAGTAGTTGGAGAAACTTTCGGGGTTAGTAAAACTACCGTCCATCGATGTGTATATGCTGTGTGCACCGCTATTAAAGAAAAATTAATGCGCCGTTATATCAGACTTCCGACTGTAGCGGAGGCCAATGAAATTGCACACCGCAATTCCTTGGTGCATCTTGTGCCACAGATTTACGGTGCGCTGGATGGCACGCATGTGCCTATTCTTCCCCCGACGGAAGGCTACCGCGATTACATTAATCGCAAAGGGTGGCCATCTATTGTTCTCCAGGCCCTTGTTGATGACAGGTGCATGATACGAGACATTTGCGTTGGCACTCCTGGAAGTGCCGATGATGCAGCTGTGTTTGCAGCATCGGATCTGTACGGGTGAGCCTGCCTTTCAACATCCCTTCTCAGTGCGATAACAACTGAATTAACCTGCTTCCCTTAAGGTTTTTAATTAAAACGGAAATTTGAATTAATACAAAATAACGATGTTTAATCAAAAAAAACTCTCTTCATCAGACCATGCGAACCGCTCCGCCATTCTCGTTTTGATTGCACGTGATGAAAATGTGACACATTTATTTGCGTTAAAGCCCTTTTTTCCGACAAAAACTGTTTCCAATGTAGTTTTTGCGACATCTGAAGTATCGATATGGAATTTATGCGCTAAAGTTAAACGGAAAAATATTATGTCGACATGTACAACATTTTATCGATAATTAGCATTTCCATCAGCTATATCGGTAAAAAATTTGAAGCGCTAAATATTTTTTCGCAAAAACTCCTTGGATGGAAACCTGGCTAATGACACTGTTTGAGTACCCATCAGCATATATTGTTTGCCTGTATTAGGTTTTGGTAAAATGGAGTTTAACAAGAGGTTTCACATAGGATAGGGTATTTTTACATCCTGATAAAGGTTACTTTTAACATTCACACGATATCCTGAGTGACCACAGAAAAGCCAACCAACAAGTGAAGTAATCCAATCTAAATCTTTTTCATAATAGAGCACAAACTAATTTAATGAACAAACTAGGTGGTTAGTTAATTTAATTATTTAAGACAAGTATTAATGCTGGAAGAGATGTATTAATGTGTATTTAGAAACGGAAAACAAAAACTTATTTGGTAGCAGCAAGTTCAAAAGGATTATCCTAAAAATTGTCAGACAAGCCAAGTTCAGCAAGAAAAATCTGAACAACCAAAACACAAAAATCAGTACAAATACTAAAAATCTATGTCAATAAAATATAAAGTTCTTAGACCCTATATACTGTGAGAAGAGCGCCGCTCTGGAAACTTACCAGGACACTCACAGCATGGAAGGACATGGCTCTGTCTCCCCCAGGGTGCTGGATGGCAGCCCCCCTAGGTTGTGGCATCGCCACAGAACCCCATAGGGCATCATGGGACTTGGAGTTTATTGGCTCACCCCTGCTGGGTTGCATGAGTCCCACCAGGGGTGTAGCAGGGACTGGGGAGCTCAACATAATTAGGCTCCAGACTCATCCAGAAGTGATCCTGAGCCAAGCCTTGGAGATACCGCAAGTATTTCTGAGATAATATAAAAGGAGCTGCCTGCCACAGCTCAAAGAGCCAGAGTCAAGAGGAAGAAGACAAATCTTGTGGAGGAGGCAGTGACAGAAAGACAAAGAGAGAATAAGATGGAGTGATTCTAGCTGTGCAAAAAAGTAGAAACACAACAATGTCACAGAATGAGCCATAAAATTTATAAACACAAATAAGAATAAATAAAAAAGAAAATCTGTTCATTAATTATTAAGCTTCTAAAACAGTGTTTCCCAAACTCGGTGCTGGTGAACCCCTGTGGCTACAGGTTTTTGCTTCAACCAGCTTCTGTTTTTAATTGAACTCCTGGGCTAATTAAGTGAACTGATATTTCCCAAGTTCTGTGTTTAGGGAACAATATAGAATATAGAAAACTAAGTTTGCTAAAAAAAAAAATATTAAAATGTACCAAGCAGTTATATAGGAATAATGTATTTTTTTTCTTTTTAACAGTATTTTTATCTTGATTTTCATTCTACTTTTTTAGGTGTTCTAATTGTTTAATTGATCCATTATTTACTAATTAGAGGGTCTGACTCTAAAGTAGTTGCAGCCTTTGATTATTCAGTGTTGTTTGCCTGGGTGTCTGATCTGCTCGTTTTAAATTGTCATTATTAAGACTAGGGGGCTTCGCCCCCTGCTCGCTTCGTTCACCAACACCTCGTGTTTGATTTTCCAGATACACACTTTTAAGATTTTTTTTTTCTTTGAATTGTTGCTATTTCATTAGTTTCACTTTTATTTCAGAACTTCTGTAAAAACAATATTTGTAATCTTGCGAGTCCCAATATGCTGAATCTTTTTAATGAGGTCAGGATAGGTTTCTGTTTGGAATTTCAGCACAGACAAAACGATCTACATCATCAGCAGTTAATAATTTTTTTTTTTTACAAAGTAAAAAAGTAAGCAGAGTTCTGCATTGGACTCCTGTCTGTAAAGTCGTGCTATTTTCCTCTCATAGTTCCAAAAGTACATGGGGTTTCCAAGGTGATACCCCAGCTTTTGTCTAGGTTTTTGTACAAGGGCTAGACAGAACGTTTTTGACTCCTCGGGTAAATGTAGCTTTTTAAATAAGCAGACAGACAACTATATATACATGAACAAAGTAACCAATAAATGCATGTGCGGTAAACTCCATTTTTGAAATTCTCAAGATTCTTTATTTGTCACATGCATAGTTATACAGGACAACACGCAGTGAAATGCATCCTGATCCGCTTATCAAAAACTGTGCAAGGTTAGAAGAATATCAGTTAGATTAACAAAAAGTCATAGATTGAAAGGTAACAGTACAGTAGAACATAATAAATAAGTACAATTATGTGAATAAAGTAGAATTAAGTGTTAAAGTGCAATAATGTAGTAATTATTGAGCAAAACCAAAGTTAGACTGGTGCATACTTAAATGAGGCAATTTGTTTGTTTGTGCTACTGCGATCTTTACTTCCTGCTTTTATATTTTCTAATTTTCCTACTTTCATATCCTTTAACTTTCTCCACATGTGTATAGCGCTGTTTCTTTTTTTTTTTTGAACCTTTCTAATTTCACTGATTTCATAGTCTCTAACCTGCTCTGCATGTGTTTAGCGTCAATGTTTGTAAACGTCTTTATGAAGTTCTACTTTCTTTTACTTATTGTCTTTTAATTCTGAGCCAGATTGGACATGCTTTTTTGTCAATTCCACTTGTTCCGGGATGATAATTACTTTCCTTATTTTCTGAATTTGCACCTCGATTATTCTTTTTTGCTCTTTTTTCTGTCCAACGCATTTGAGTCTCTTTTCTCCGCGCTGATTTCATCTTCACTTAGATGTCGACATTTAATTTATAACGTACCTTATACGCTTTATATGCGCTGAGAGCCCTGGATCTGTGTGTGCTCAAATCCTTCACAAGACTGAATGTTTTGCTGCCTATAGTTCTATTTGATAGATTGTAAGTAGGACGTGTCTTTGGTCTCGCGGGTCTTTAAAATGTCTTACGAGAAGATCATGTATCGTAGACTTGCTTTTTGCTTTCTATTCCAGGATTTTCTTTTATATATAGAGAGATACAATGAAGAGGGAAAAACTACACAGAGAAAGGGCAAAGTATAATGAAATCAACAAAAAAGAGTTAAGCATTTAAATCTATAGCAAAAGCAGAAATATTTCTAAATGTCTTATAATGTAAAAACCATGCTGATGTGCTTTTCTGAATGTCGAATAAAAGAAAAAAAGAACAGCTAATTAAATGAGATCAGTGCTATCAGGTGTTGTCAATGATTAGGAATCCGGTTGGAACAAAAACCTGCAGCCACAGGGGTTCACCAGGACAGAGTTTGGGAAACACTGTTCTAAAACAATAAATGAAATGCTGACAGTTAAAAAAAAATAAACTATTACATTTTGGTTTTGTGCAATGCCATGTGTTTTAATATACTAATATTACAATAAACCTAACCGACAGCATTTCTATTATTTTTATCATGCAGTATTTTGATCTTAGGATAAGCCTTCCTTTCAGTGACTGATTTAGATATAGATTGTTACAGACACTATTATCTTGCTGCTCACACAATAAGTTTGTATTTTATTTAGTAAGCCTAGATGTAATTAAGAAAAGATACAAAGGTTATCTAAACATTTAAAATCATTAGATTTTTGCAGTTCAGGAATTTAAATGTATTCTTTTGCTGGTTCCTGCCTGACACTCAATACTGCCAGGTTCACTGCCTTTAATTAAACTAACCCCGTTTAATTATGTTATATTATGTAAAATAAGCAATTTGACATTTACCAGTCTTTTAGAAATATTGAGAAAGGACTCAAGTACAGATGCTTCATGTCTTCAGACTCTAAAACCACTCAAAGCATCTAAATAAACTAATAGTTTCTGGGGAGACGCCTACGCTTAGCCACAGATGGTTTAAACATTTAGACCCTTTGTTTGTGCTCCAGATTGTTTTCTCTAAGCTTCGTACATTTAACCTGAAGAAGCAGTTCTCTGAACAGCATACATTTTCCAGATAGAATGACCAAAAGACACAGAGAAGAGTTAAGAGAAAATATACTATGCCTCAAAATGTTTATGCTTATATGAATGTGTGAAAAGAAATTGTGAATTTACAAGTTAGAAAAAAGTTCCTTCCTTACAACAATGATACTTTCTCAAATTTGGTTTCCCATTCAGAGCTAAATAACATTCTTTTCTAAATGATCAGTTACCTTTAGTTTACATATCCTTTAAAAAGAGAATACTGTAACATGAATAAATGAAATGTTTGCTGATACAAAAAACTATGTATTTTGTATTTCTCCCTCATCCAATTTAAACAGTCCAGTAAATGTGCACTTACCATGCCATGAAAAATGTTAATGGATTCTCAGACTTTTGTCTTTATAGCTCATTTTCCACGATAAATATTATCTGATCTTCAACTAAAACCAAGTAGTGGACCAAAATCTCTGAAGAACATAATTCTTTAATAAATAAATTTTAAAAATGCTATATATAATGCTTCTTCTGAGAAAGTAATTGCACTCATTTATATAATAACTGATTATGCCACTTTATGCTGCAACAACAGCAATAAAAGGATTTCAAGTCCTACCATAACATATCAAGGGGTTTATATACTATAGGTCTAGACTTTAATTTATTCAGTTTAGAGTTGTGGACTCTTTTAGATCACTGTCATGCTATATGACCAAAATGCACTTCAGCTTCAGTTTACAGACAGATGGTCTTACATGCCCCCAAAAAACACAGTAAAACAGAGAAAAATGTATAGTTCCTTCAATAAGTTATCAATATCCTGATCTAGCAAAGTATAAAAAAAGCATGACACTATCACTTCAATACTCAACAGCTGAGATATCAAAAGCATAGAGTGCAGATTTAATTTTTCTCAAAACATCAGCCTTCTACTTTTTGACTCCTCTGCCTACATAAAATTGTTCCAGAACTTTTAAGTATCCTAGCAGTCCATTTTGTTTTCAAAAATAAGTTAAGCACTCATATATAAAAACAGTTGTCTGTAAATTCTCAGGAATTACATTTGATCACTTCATAATTTGCTTCTGACGCACAGGTGCTGACAGCTTAGCTCTAAGATTAAGGACAGAAATTGTCCAAATAAGGTAGTATTATCAGCCAAAGTATTCCACCACTATAAACTCTTTGGGAACAGGAACTTCTTCAAAACTGGATGTATGTTTATCTTACACCTCTGATTAATTAAAAAAAAAATCAAGACATACGGTGTCTTTTCCCAATCAAACAATAAATACTCAGCCACATATACCAAGAGAAGGCATATTCAGTACAGAGACAAATGAATAAAAATTCTACATTTTTGGCCACATTTGTGACACTATTTACATTGCTCTCCTGCGTTGGCTATGGTTGATGCTTTTAGTAGTATTTTCTGTTACACAGAGAATAAGGAATGCATCATACTGCATTGCATTGTGGGGGATTAACGTCTTCTCTAGAGGACTGTACTGGTTTATTTAAAAATAGAATTGCCAGTAGGAATGACAAGTGACAAGCAACCACAACGCTTTTATGAAAGCAAAAGCAAATTGACAAAGTATGGGAGAGCATAAAGGGATCATACCAGGGAAAACTAAATCAGGATGCAAAGCAAAGCTATTTAAACATATTCTGTATAACAAACATATGTTATGAGTACATTTGAAATTTTTAAATCATTGGAAACAAACAAAAAATTATTAATGACTGGGTACAAGATTGCAAATTTATAAGCAAGCAAACTACAAAAGCACAGCCACTGTAGCCAAGATAAGTTGGCCAAGCTCTTGGTGCTTCTTCAACTACCCACTTTTACTGGCTTAAACTGATTTTTTCTATTTGTCAGAATGAAGGCAAAGTGTACACTGGTATATGAGCCTCTGAACTGTTATAATTGATTTACAATTTGATTACACTATAGCATCATCTGTACTCCCGTGGGACCAGCGGGACCTAATGCAATTGCTTGGAACGCAGGACATATTTTCATTATTGCAGGCGGGAGTGAGCAGTTGACCACCATGTGAGGGCAGATGCTAAAGTCTGGGAAATTAAAATTTAAACAGAACATACATTCATTCCATACACAAGTTTCAACGCATCCATATACTGTCTCACGTGCACCCTTCTCAAGATTGCAGACCCCGAGTAGAAACAGCATTAAAGGAGGAGAGTACAAGACTGCAAAACTCACTAAAGGGATGTCTGACATTTGACAGTCAAATTCAGTTATTGTCAATGGCAACCAAGTGCCATTTGCTTGCTGTGATAAATGTGGTAACATACAGTGGACACAAGTCAGGCACCTCAGGTATAAAGCATCACGTGTGTGCAATAACAAAGGGTCAAACTAAACTGACATTCTTACTAAACCTGACAAAAGTAACAACTAACACTAAAAGCAAAACACTGGAAAAATTTGTGGATTTTGTTTGCAAGAATGTAAGGCTTTATGACACAGTGTCTAGTGAGGGATATATTCAACTTGAGCAGAACATGGTTAACACGGCAGCCAAAATTGGAAAGCTAGAGATACTGTCCCATCTGATGACTGTATCGCAGCATGTGTTAGAAAAATCCCAAAAACTGAGAAAGGATATTGTAAATGACATGCTAAAGACTGTCAATAATTATGGGTGTGCTGTCACAACAGATATTTGAACCAAAAACTTTGGGAGACCCTCTTTCATATCTGCTACCATCCATTATATTAATGAGAACTTCAATCTTGTGTCAAGGGTGTTTTTTACAAACCCATGTGAAGCAAGCACAATTAAAATGGGTGAAAACATTTGCGGTTTACTGTATGAAAAACTTTGGAATTGACTGCAAACACGATCTCTGCCTTGTGCAGTTACACCAGATTAAACTGTAATGCCCACGTTCTTAACATGATTTTTGCAAGTGCTTTTTTCACCAGTAGTGACGAAGAAAGTTGCACAGCTCCTGGTTAATGTAAAAAAAGGTTAGTCCAGTATTTCAAACACAGGACAACAAGGAAGGCTTACAAGGTCGCTCAAACAGTCTGTGGAGACAAAATGAAACTCTAATTGCAATATGCTATGATACAGTATGTGTTGCAGCAATTTGACAACAGGCCACATCAACAAAAAGATACAACTGTGGTCTCTTTTCTGAGACCATTCAAAGATGTGAAGACTGATTTAGAATCAGATATTACAACGTTTGAAAGAACTTCTCAACAGAGTGCTCAGCACCAACTCCAATCCACATGCTCTATAAAGTATTAACTAGGGAATCCATTCCTAGAAGCCCGGGATTCCCGGACATTTTTCATTCCCAGGAATGAAACTGCTGTAATTCCCGGGAAAACAGGAACGGCCAAGCTCACATATATAGCGTATAAAGTGTAAAAATCAATCAAGAAATAACAGAGTTACAGCTGAAAATAATTAAGGTGGCACCATTGCTGCAGCTTGCACTTCATCAGACAACAGCTTTGAACAGCAACTTGAAATTGCAATGCGTCCGTCTGTTGCATCCGCATTATCTGTGCCAAGAAACTTGCTATCACAGAATAATGAGAAGAAACTGGATGCATCAGTAAAAGCTGAAATGGTGGTGTTTCAGAGCAACAGCAAGCGCGGGCGTTGTTTAGAAAAAGTGTATCAGTATCTGATGACTGTGCTGCCTACTTCAGTGGAGGCAGAGTGTGCTTTCTCAGCGGCTGGCATACTAGTCTGCATGAAGGTGCGCTCTTGCCTGGACGACCGCACGCTGGACACGTTGTGCATTCTACGCTCTTATTACCGCAACTAAAGATACATGTACTTATATGACAGCATGAACTGCTTGTAGATAAGGTTAGTCTTTTAGTTGTGTCAACATATTGCAGTAGTTTTATTAAAAATAAGTGTTGGTCGTTCTAAAACAGTTAACATGTGAGATGCCCGTGCACTGTGTCATTCCCGGGAATGAAATGCGGGATTCCCGAATTCCCAGGAATGGATTCCCTAGTATTAACATTTTTCAGCCCAAAGCTTCTATTTCAATCGTTTATTTATGAGGATCGCAAAGGTGCAGGAACAAGAAGAGACTTTTAATAATTCATAATAATCTCGCTTTAGTGCAGTTGCACTAAATCAAGGCGTGCAGCGAAGTTCAATGGACAGTTGTTAGTAACACCCTCTTTCCTCTCAGAGCTAGCAAGCAGACCAGGAGATGCCAGTACATTCCAAGTGATTTGCATGGTTACAGTGTGCTTGTATTGATAAGCAAAAAGTACATAAATCTCCAATACTTTTTGAAAGTGGGGAGTGTTTGTTAACAGTAATATACCAAATGATTGGAAAACTTACAACACTTACCTTCCATGTCCGTTCCACATTTTTGTGAATGAATAGCAATTACCACCATGGATCGTACTTTATTTCAATATAGAATAGAAAAATGGTTGCCTGCTTACAAAGCTTTAACAAAACATGCTGCTTACACTACTCTTTTTTTGTTCCATTCCATGAAAAAGACTTGTGCTCAGAAATTATTATTCCCATCAGTAGATCTGTATTAAATACTGATGAAGCAGAAATGCCACAAAAAAAGACAAAAGCCCAACTGGGACAAAGAGGGGAAAGCTTCAGCCACCTCCATGTACATGATCATGTTAAACAATTATATCAACCATATATGACTTTTTTCCTCAATGGAAACAGGGCGTTTCTGTGGGCGGGAGAAGAACAAATGAAGCCAAATGTATGCTGGAGCAGGAGGGCACAGGTTTAACAAAATTAGTCCCGCGCAGACCTCTAGTGCATCACAGGTAAATTAATGGAAGTTATTATTAAGGAAAACACTGTCTAGAACAGGAGTGTAATAGCAAGATTGAGCAGGGATGCAGACAGAGAATGCAGCGTTTCACTTATATGCTGGAATTCTATGAGGAACCAACAACAGAATTTATGGTTTATAGGGGAACCTGGGCCAGGTACAAGCCACTGTTGCTACAGGGTATAGCCACAGTGATATGGTGAAAAGCATAAAAGAAACAGGCAGCAGTCCCAAGTCTCAGACCATACTTCTCTGTTCTCTTTATTCTCCTTTTCCCAGAAATATATATATATGCTTCAATTTCTGCATAGATCAACATGGCAATCAGTGAACACGATTGTGCAAGCCAATTTCCTCTGCATAACAAATAGTGTAAACACATTTACTTTGAGTACTTGATTAGAAACCAATGTCCCCAGAACGCGTTAATTTTCCAAGGAAGCAGACAGTTCTGTTTCCCCACATTGTGTGTAGATGAGATACTAAATCAAAGCAGTCTGACTATTCAAAGCAGGTGACTCTTTAGCAAGACAGGTAAATATTTATGTCCTGTAGATAGCCATCAGTAATAACCTGTAGCAGAATTTTCCAGAAATTCTGCCTTTTCTTTAAAACACTGGTTCATAGCCTATTACACTAAGCAACACACGGAAATGTCATTTTCTTTAGAATACTGAATTCTAGCCCATTACACTCTCACCTACTTTTTTTGAGATGTCTCCTGACATCTTGCTTCAAAGGCTCAGCCTTTGGTTCAGTGTCTATTGTGTCTCAAGCAATGGTCTTCGGTAATAATCAAATCCTGGGTATGCTGGATACACTATTGTGTGGCTTGTTAAAAGATACATAGGATCCTGTATAACTGCATGGACACCAGGATTCAAAGGCTGCTATGATGGCTGCCCCAGTCTGTCGTATGTGAATACTTCTCTGGGTCTGACAGTGCGAGCTTCTTAAATTGTCCCCTTTTCTGTCACTCTGTTGTTCTGTTGCTAGGTCTTCTTGACTATTTGTGGGTTCCACTGCTTCAGCAATATTCCCCACCTAGGGTTCAGCAACACTGGTCTCGATTTCCAGTCCTTGTTCCCTTGATGTTCCTTGCGAAAAATGTCTGTCAAGTTGTCGTGGTTCTCGTGGTTCAGGGTAGAACTCTCGGGCCTTGGCTCTGAGCCTGGAGCGTGACTCAGGTTCTGTGACCTCATATCTGACATGCGCAGGAAAGCATGGCAAGTGGCGGGGGCCATATGAGGTTTCAGCTTCCTCATCGGAGTGATCAGGCGCTGAGTCTGGTGTCTCACTATATGTTCTTGCTGGTCTCTGCCTTTTCCTTTTCACTGTGCTTTCAACATTTTCTGCTAGTTCTTATACCCGAGCTATTAATTGCTTCACAACCTTTTCAAAATTTCTTTCTAGCACAGATACTTGAGCTGTTAGCTGCTCAATAGTTGTACTTTGAGCTTGAGGTGCACGGATAGCCTGTCAGATTATCATTATCATTAAGTTTCAAAATCATTTCAAAATTCTTTGCTAGTTCAGACACTTGAGCTGTTAACTGCTTAACAGCTGCACTGTCCACTTGCATCCTATGATTTGCCTGACTCACTTTAGTCTGATCAGCCTGTGTATCGTCTTTTGCCACTACTGAATTTACAGTGACTGATCGCTTTATTCTGTCTGCTTCATCCCTGGTCAATCTAGTTATCCGCTCTAGTATTACAAAATCAGTCACCTTCGGGTCAGTGAGAATTGGTTTTAGGTCTTGTCTGATGTTGTTATTTTTCTCATTCAACCCTTGATAAAGGGTATGAAGAAATATGTCCTGCACTCATTTTCTGTCATAGCTGAATTCAGCTCCATGCTGCTCTGATGCGAGCAGCACAAGCTGTCGAAGATCCATTATTCTATATACAAATTCTTCAGATGCTTCCCTATCTTGTTGCTTTGTACTGCTCAGTACCTGAAACAGTTCTGTGCTGGTTTTTTCCCTAATGTGTAGCCTAAGAAATCGTTTGAGTTCTTCTAATGTGAGATCATCTCTACTCATGAGAAAATTTTTGAAGATACCTGATTTAACTACTTTCAGTACAGACTTAACAATTTCAGACTCAGTAAATCCCTCATGTAGCCCTACGTCTATTTGTTTGCAAAGGTTACTGTATAAAATTTCATAACCCCCATCATAGATTTGGCCACCATGGACTTTGAACTCCCTGCGAGGCAGAAAAGCAGTAACATCAGTAAGTCTTACCACTTGATCTGGGTGGAAGGTCATATTATGTAGAATAAACTAAATTGTTACAGATGGACTTGGGGTAGCAGTCTTGGGCAGAACTGTGGTAAACAAAATTTAATGTATGTAAATGCAAGGTATTACAAGTAGGAAGTAGAAATGTTAGTTTTAAAGACAGAATGGAAGGTTTGAAGCTTGAAAGTGTACTTTATGAGAAGGACCTGGAAGTCATAGTGCAGCTGTCTCTGTCCACATCAAA
Organism: Erpetoichthys calabaricus; assembly: GCF_900747795.2. Taxonomy (NCBI): domain Eukaryota; kingdom Metazoa; phylum Chordata; class Cladistia; order Polypteriformes; family Polypteridae; genus Erpetoichthys; species Erpetoichthys calabaricus. The sequence goes on along the minus strand of NC_041398.2, from coordinate 197,064,699 downwards.
CAGTGTGCAGAAGCTATCAACAAGGCAAATAGAACAGTTTGTGTTTATGAATAAATACAAACTTTAGAAATGCTGTGTGGCAGAATTATAATTACTTTCATGCATGTATATATCTTTTAGAGCATCCTCTCTTTCTCTATCAATTAATCAAACCTGTTTGAGTAACAGTAAAGTTGAGCCAACTGCAGGGATAATAGATTTAAGGCAGGAACAAGCCTTGCACAGAACACCAATCAATCATATTACACTACAGCATGGTCATTTTACAGAGATTTTGTAGACACTACTAGGAGAATAACCAGGTTGAAATTGGAATTCAGACTTCAAGAAGTGTGAGGCAATAGTATTAATAACTACACTTTGGCATATTCAAAGAAAATGTATCTACAGTACTTATGGGTAAGATTACTAATAACTACCACTTTGTTTGTGTCCAAAGCAGAGAGCACATGGAGATTGCCAATCTACTCTAAAGGTTCTGCATGGTGCTGTCACTTACCCCGTGTTGTTTGTAGTGATGGTAGAGAAAAAAAACTTAATCTCATTTTTTATAGGAGAACCAAATCACGTTTACGATACATCTGGCTTAAATACTAAAACATTCATAAAAATACCTAAAGTTACTCATCACATATAGTAATTCAAATGTCAGTTATCCAGTTGTATGCCCAAAATCTCCAAAGTGCATATATTTTCAGGTACAATAGTGTAAATACTTCCAGAAAATCAGAGTAGTGCATAAATGGGAAGCATATTCCAGCAAGATCAGCCTTTTGAATTGAAGACAGGACTGTTGACCAATGAATGAGGGGGAGAAGGTTAGTGAATTAAAGGGATCTTCAAAATGTATCATCGAGGTCGGTACTCATATTGTTTCAGACAGAGGATGAAATTGTTAAAGTCAAAGACATAGCAGCCCATCTATAGCAAAGAATCTCTTGTTAGCATAATTCCGTTACCTTTTCCACATTATTTCACTCAAGGTATCTATTCAAAAATTGCTAAATCTAATCTAATGTTTCTTTTGTGTTTTAAAGCCCCTATTCTCAACAAATCATCCATAATAATCTCTAAGCAATGAAGTATAACAAAGAGGCATACATCAGCGACCACATGGAATTAAAGGACTGCAAAAAAAAGTTCTGGGTTTTTGAGACTGATATCGTGATCAATTTAAATGAGCTCCATAGTGACAAATATACATTAGACTGGAGAGTGCCAGGAATGAAACACTGCAGTTACAGCAGCCATCCAGGAAGTCACTTTGGCATCCCTGCTGTAGTACAGTATATGGCACAAAATCCATAATAATACCAGTAATAAAGTAGTATAAAATTTACTAAAAGAATTGCAGTAAACACAATGGCCCTGAGATTCAGTCCAGGCATCCATGCCTAAAAAGCAGTAATAGAGATCTGAGAAGTGTTGTCCTATTATTAATTAATAATGTTGTTACATATTTTTGTTAATTAACTCTGTTGATTCATTATGTTACCATACAAGAGAAAATTACATTGTGCTTTATGGCAGTAGTGTTAGACACTTCACTATGACCATTTAGTAGTGCGGGTGTTGGGCAGCAGCCCGATTTATATAAGTAAATGCGTAGGTATAAAGACAATGGACTGACGTGTCAGAGAGATTTACAATGATGATTAGAGTCATCTTTTGATCTACTTCACTAATGATTGCCACACCCGAAAGTAGTGTATTTTTTAATGTTTTTGCTGCCCTTTCCTTCTCCAAATCACCAGGCACACTGAAGATACTGTAAATTTGGCAAGCACTGCAGTAAATTCAATGTATATTATTGCCACGTATTTCTATTTCAAGCTAGTGTAACTTCCATTTTTCAGCGACTGGTAAGTTGACCCTTTTAATAGTTAGGAGCTGTTGTATTGGTGCTGCTGTTACTCTCTTTCATTTTTGAAGCAGGTTTTGAAAAAAAATGGAGTCAGCATGCACAGGTAGCATATGAGGAAGTTGTAAAAAGCAAAACATTACATGGAACTGGAATGTCAAAGACTAATTTTAGTACAAAAGTGATGGTCATGCCTATTAAATAATTAATATTACTTGTAATTTTGTGGTGATTTTCTTCCACCCTGCTCTTGTGTTTGAAGAGACAAAATTACTTATAGTACTTATAGTAATATAGTTATATCATGTCCTTCATCCCTCCAACCTTTGATGCACACCAATTTGCTTACAGGACTAACAGGTCTACTGAGGACACTGATGCTGCTGCTCTCCATGCTACCCTGTCCCATCTGGAGCACCAGGGGAGCTATGCACATCTCCTCTTTATTGATTTTAGCTCTGCTTTTAACACCATCCTCCCTCACGGATTGGTGTGCAAACTGCTAGCCCTGGGTCTCCCGTATTCCATATGTATATGGACTAAAGACTTCCTGACAGAGCGGACACAAAGGGTTAGGGTGGGCCCTCACACCTCCTCGGCCATCAGCATCAGCACTGGCTCTCTTCATTAAATGACAGCCAAACACAAATGAGACATGCAACAAGCCAACAGCTGACCAGCTATATTGGGGCTTCAAACTCTAAACAATTTCACTCCAACCACTTTTTTAATGAGAAGCTGATTCTTGTTGTTAATTAAACTGGTTTTTAATTCCATGGCACGTTGCCGCACTCAATTTGCTACACTAGACATTTCCAAAACTGTTTTTTGTTTTTTATAAGAACACAGTCAAAATGCTTTTGTGATCTAAGAGATCAACCTTACTGAGACCTTCACTTTTCTTTATTTTCAGATATTGTGTGATGGACACAGGTGAGCTGGTCATGAGGCCGCTTGTTTTGTGTCTCATTATTTTTGGTTGCTAATTAAGGAAAAAGAAACAACTAAGGGACCTGAGACAAGTTAATTAACATTAAGGCAAAAGAAGTTAATTTGCAGCAAAAACTGGTCACTAATTAAGAAGATGGTTAGAATGAAAACCTGCACCACTGCAGCCCTCCAGGATCGGAGTTTGACACCCCTGTCTTAGTTGATCAACAAGCAATTTGGCAGTCCTTATATCTGTTTCAAAATTATCAGGCAAAGAGGCTAATTTTTCATCCTGTTTCCCATGCTGTGCTTTTCAAATATTTTCAAGACAAGTAAGTAATTTTGGCTTTTTTCACTAAACATTATTTCTGTCATTAACTTGATTCATTGCAATACTGCTCATATTTCTACTCTAACTGTTTATAAAATTTCACTTATCTACTGGCTGTCCTTTACCTAATATCTTATTCTAGTATAACAGTATAATAATATATAGTATATCCTGCGGTGGGTTGGCACCCTGCCCGGGATTGGTTCCTGCCTTGTGCCCTGTGTTGGCTGGGATTGGCTCCAGCAGACCCCCGTGACCCTGTGTTCGGATTCAGCGGGTTGAAAAATGGATGGATGGATGAATATATAGTATAATAGTAAATTCTCTACCCATTTATTTTTAAAGGTCTTGCTCTACTTATTTTACCTCATTCAAACACTAGAGTCTAGCTCTGTTCCTGTTGCACTCAAGTTGACTAAAGCTATTCCTCTTCTGAAGAACCAATTTCTCAGCTGTTCTGTTTAAAATTATTTTTATCCATCCATCCATTTTCCAACCCGGTGAATCCGAACACAGGGTCACGGGGGTCTGCTGGAGCCAATCCCAGCCAACACAGGGCACAAGGCAGGGACCAATCCCCGGCAGGGTGCCAACCCACTGCAGAAAATTATTTTTATCCAGTTTCTAATCTTCATTTTACATCAAAAACCTTAAACACAATGTGATCTGCAAAAGCACAGCTGGTACAGAGGAAAAGTATTGTATAAAAGCTCCAATTAAGAGAATGCATCATTTTGACAGTGAGAAAAGTTGCTGCATATTACAATATTTGTAAGCAAGAGCCACTAGGGGATTTGTCAGAAACAAGATGTAAAGCCACCCTACACCAAATGATTTAATTGCTGTTACATTTCCTTGAGCATGGGAAAGTCGCTATATAAAAAAAATATATTATTATTATTATTACATTAGAAGAGGTAAGACATGCAATCTAAGTGAGCCTGGTTGTTACATGAATACCTGATAACTACAGTATAGATTTTGTGGCTCCAGCATCTCAGAAACATCTGCCAATCTAATATTTAATGCACTATGAACTGTACAGTTTACAGGGGATTGTACAATGAACAAAAATATCCAATACCCTTTAATTCTGTGTGCAAAAATCACCTTGTTAATGATAGATGTCTGAAGAGAATAACCAGACTTGCTCAAGTTAACAGAAATGCCACCAATAACCAAATAACCTTTTACAACACTGGTGTGCATTTTAACATCTCTAATTTCACAGCACATCAGAACATGAAGTGGATGTGCTTCCACTCCAGTCAGCGAAGAACAGGAAAATAAGGTTAAAAATAATATGTGATCACCAATGATGGGCGACTGCCGACTGAAATTAACAAACCTGGGATGAGAAGACAAGTTGAGAATTTGGCATAGACAGTATGGTCTGGCTCCATCCTACCTTATGCAAATTGTACAGGTTGGCAGTGGTTGTTTAATAGTGTAGGGAAAATATTTTGTCACACATTACGCACCTAAATGTAATTTTTTATCTTTAGCTAGGGTATTAGATAAAATAATCTAAATACAAAAAATCATGAAATTATACAGGACAAGCAAAGTAGGTAGGCAAAATGATGAAAACATCTAACAATATATTAGCTTCAATAATCTAATAGGGAGTAGAGCTGCCCTTTAATTTTAGAACATTTTCAACCTTTCTTCAAAACCTGTAATACACATCCTAAACTCTTCAGTGAGTAATGGCACCAGAAATTCCTCTAGTTTTTTGATGGATGAAGAGGTGTTAAATGTCTCATGTTCTGCTGCACAGTATCCCATATAGGTTAGGTTTTGTTTACACTTGTGAATGGAGAGGCAATGCAATGAATTTCACTTTTTCTTTGTCAATGTCAATGTCAATTTATTTATATAGCACATTTAAAACAAACATAGTAATGCTGTGGCCAACGTGCTTTACAAAAATAGAACAAATTAACATAAAACATAAATAGAAATAAAATATATGAACATAAAATAAAATACATAATAAATAGAAGTAATGTTATATACATAAAAAATAGAAGTAATGTTATATAATCACAATGAGGAAACCACTGGTATTACTGAAGGTCACGGAATGCAAGTGAATAGAAATGAGTCTTTAATCTTGTTTTAAACAGTTCAATTGTAGACGACTCCTTTATATGATGAGGTAAAGAGTTCCACAGGTGAGGCGCAACAGCTGCAAAAGCCCTGTCCCCCTTGGTTTAACACTTGGTACGAGGGACAACCAAAGACAGCTGACCAGAAGATCTAAGCACTCTGGATGGCTGGAGTAAAACACACAATTCTGATAAATAGGCAGGAGCAAGCCCATGTAAAGATTTAAAAACTAGCAGCAAGATTTTAAAATCAATTCGAAAACTGACAGGCAGCCAGTGTAAAGAAGCTAAAATAGGAGAGACAGAGACATACTTTCTTGCCCCAACCAGAAAGCGAGCGGCAGCATTTTGGACCAACTGTAACCTGTGTATCAGGGATTTGTTAATTCCAGAATACAGCGAGTTGCAGTAATCGAGGCGAGAAAAAATAAACGCATGAGCAGCTATCTCAAGATCCCTAGAAGATAAAAAATGCTTTATCTTACCTAAATAGACGAAGTTGGAAAAAGCAACTCTTGACTACAGAATTTACTTGTTTCTCAAAAGAGAGGTTACTATCAAAGGTAACACCAAGATTGCGGACTTGAGGTTTGGAAAAGACAGAGAAAGAGCCGAGAAGTCCAAGACCAATTTGGGCTTTAGCTGATGGACCCATAAGCACCTCCGTTTTATTTTGATTTAGATCAAGAAAATTATTAGCCATCCAGGATCTTAATTCAGACAGACAGTTGTGGAGTTGATTTGTTGTAGAGTTGCAGACAGGAATATAAACCTGAGTATCATCAGCATAGCAGTAAAAAGAAATGTTAAATTTCCTAAAAATCGCTCCAATAGGGTGAAGGTATATGGAGAATAAAATAGGACCCAAAATGGATCCCTGAGGAACACCATATTTAAGAGGAGCAGTAGATGAAGAAGAGGAATTAAAAGTCACTGAAAAGTGTCTACCAGTTAAATATGACCTGAACCACTTAAGAGCAGCCCCTTTAAGCCCAACAAGATGTTCAAGCCACAACAGCAATATCTCATGGTCAATAGTGTCAAAGGCAGCGGACAGGTCAAGAAGGAGAAGGACTGCCACATCACCTGAGTCAGTAATAAGAGAGATGTCGTTGAACACTTTCAGGAGTGCCGTTTCAACACTATGATAATGCCTAAAGCCAGATTGGTAGATCTCAAATAAATTATTGGAGTTAAGGTGATCAACCAATTGATTATAAATAATTCTTTCTAGAATTTTAGCCAGAAATGGCAGCTGAGAAATTGGACAAAAATTAGCTAAAACTCCAGGATCTAATTCTGCCTTTTTTTAGACAGGGACGGACTGCAGCATGTTTAAAAAATGAGGGCACAACCCCCAAACTAATACAATCATTGATGATGGCTAATAAGGGTGGGCCCAACACATCAAAGGCTTCCACTAAGAGATGTGGTGGTACAATATCCAGAGGACTGGGGGCTGGTGTAAGGGAGTCAATAGTTCTTTTTAGCTGTGAAAGTGAGACTATATCAAAGGATTCTAAGACAATGTCATGATTAACAGTGTAAAGTTCATAGCCCGTTTGAACAATGCCATGGCAGATAGTATCGATTTTGCTGGCAAAGAATGATAGAAACTGGTCACATGAATGAACAATGCTATTTGATCCCATCGCAGAGTGGAGGTGAATGGCAGCATTAATTGAATTAAATAAGACCCTAGGATTCTTTGAATGACGGGATACTAAATCGGCAATGAAATTTTGTTTCGTTATCTTAACTTCAGCCTGGAAATTGAAAAGAGAAGTCCTAAAAATCTGTTTAGAGACAATCAGTCCATCTTTTTTCCAATGCTGTTCAGCATTTCGGCAGGCGCGGCACAATGATCATGTATTTTCATTTAGCCAGGGAGCAGGTCTACCCTTATTACTGCGTATCTTGGGTGGAGCAATTGAGTCTAAAATCATTTTTCAGGAACAATTACATTTTACGACAGAATCATCGATACAATTATTTTGGTTATGCACATAAAGACTAGAGAAAATGGTTTTAAAATCAGATATAATAGAAGAATTTAAAAAGCGCGAGCAGCGTGGGGGACAGCTATTAGTCGGGACATCGAGAGTAATATTCAGATCCATCATTACAGAAAAATGATCAGTAAAAGAAACATCACATAAATTATTCACTGAAATATCACATGTAAGAACAAGATCGAGGGTGTGACCGAGAGAGTGCATTGGCGTATTAATATGCTGTATAAAATCAAATGAGTTCAAAACTGATAAAAAGTCGTTGACCAAAGGTTTCAATTGACAACAAACATGAATGTTGAAATCACCAACAATAAGAACTTTATCATGAGAGAGGGTGATATCAGCCAAGAGATCAGAGAATTGAGAGATCAAAGTTTCATTAATTACAGGAGGGCTATAAACCACGGCAAACAGCAGAGAAGGGGAGCTGCACACTTCGAAAAGTTGAAGTTCAAAGCTGCTAAACGGACCCCTAGTAAGGCTCCGACATAAGAACATACTTTTAAAAATAGTGGCAATGCCCCCCCCCCCGGACGAATCAGGCGAGGAGAGTTTAAAAATGAATAACCTGGTGGAGTCATATCAGTAAAACTAGAAGAGTCACCATTTAAAATCCAAGTCTCAGTGATGAAGAAGAAATCCAGATTATTTGAGATAATAAAATCTTGCAGAATAAAAGTTTTATTAGACATTGATCTCACGTTGAAGAGAGCAGCCTTGATAGATGTAGAAGAGCTCATTGCGGGATGAGCATGCGTGAGCGTGCGAAGATTAGCAGTGTTTACTACTCGATTGCAGGCTGAGGAAAAGTGATGCTGTCTTGAAATGGAGAAATTAAATCCGGTGTCCAGCACCCATGAACCAGTGATGGAGTCCTGAGCAGGAGAAGATGGGTCATAGACGACTCGCAGGCATCGGGAATCAAAGCTCTCGGACTTAAGTCGGCATTGTTTAACAGCAATTCCGGCTCTTTTCCCACGACAGCGGCGGGTGCATTTGCGTCTCCGAGGGGCATTCAACTCACTGATACAGGTGAACACCGGTGTCCAGGTGAAGAAGTCAGGAGATGAATAAAACAAAGGTGGTGGTTCACAAAAAATCCAACCAGGAGATGAAAACTGAGAGGAAAGCAAGCCAGAAAATATGTTTAGTAAATTTAATTGCAGCATATTACTGCTTTCCATAGCTCACAGGACCAGATTTTATGCTCCTTACACTTGGTTAGGATGGTGGTCTGTAGAATGACTTGGAGATCAAGAAGAGGAAGAGAGTGAGGGCAGAGCCAAGGATCAAATGGTGGAAGTTGAAAAAGGAAGACTGCAAGGTTGAGTTTAGGGAGGATGTGTGACAGGCACTGGGTGGCAGTGAAGAGTTAGCAGACAGCTGGGAAACTACAGCAGATATAGTAAGGGTGACAGCAAGAAGGGTGCTTAGCGTGATATCTGGAAAGAGGAAGGAGGAAAAGGAAACCTGGTGGTGGAATGTTGAAATACTGGAGAGTATACAGAGGAAGAGGATGGCAAAGAAGAAGTGGGATAGTCAGAAAGATGCAGAAAGTAGACAAGAGTACAAGGAGATAAGGCGCAAGGTGAAGAGAGAGGTGGCGAAGGCTAAAGAGAAGGTGTATGATGAGTTGTATGAGAGGTTGGACACTAAGGAGGGAGAAAAGGACCTGTACTGATTGGCTAGTATAGAGGGACCAAGCTGGGAAAGATGTGCAGCAGGTTAGGGTGATAAAGTATAAAGATGGAAGCATACTCACAAGCGAGGAGAGTGTGTTGAGCAGATGGAAAGAGTACTTTGAGAGGCTGTTGAATGAAGAGAATGAGAGAGAGAAGAGGTTGGATGATGTGGAGATAGTGAATCAGGAAGTGCAATGGATTAGCAAGGAGGAAGTAAGGACAGCTATGAAGAGGATGTAAAGTGAAAAGGCCGTTGGTTCAGATGACATACCTATAGAAGCATGGAGGTGTTTAGGAGAGATGGTAGTGGAGTTTTTAACCAAATTGTTTAATGGAATCTTGGAAAGTGACAGGATGCCTGAGGAGTGGAGAAGAAGTGTACTGGTGCCGATATTTAAGAATAAGGGGGATGGGCAGGACTGCAGTAACTACAGGGGAATAAAATTGATGAGCCACAGCATGAAGTTATGGGAAAGAGTAGTGGAAGCTAGGTTAAGAAGTGAGGTGATGATTAGTTAGCAGCAGTATGGTTTCATGCCAAGAAAGAGCACCACAGATGCAATGTTTGCTCTGAGGATGTTGATGGAGAAGTTTAGAGAAGGCCAGAAGGAGTCGCACTGCATCTTTGTGGACCTGGAGAAAGCATATGACAGGGTGCCTCGAGAGGAGCTGTGGTATTGTATGAGGAAGTCAGGAGTGGCAGAGAAGTACGTAAAAGTTGTACTGGATATGTACGAGGGAAGTGTGACAGTGGTGAGGTCTGCGGTAGGAGTGACGGATGCATTCAAGTTGGAGGTAGGATTACATCAGGGATCGGCTCTGAATCCTTTCTTATTTGCAATGGTGATGGACAGGTTGACAGACGAGATTAGACAGGAGTCCCCGTGGACTATGATGTTTGCTGATGACATTGTGATCTGTAGCGATAGTAGGGAGCAGGTTGAGGAGACTCTGGAGAGGTGGAGATACAGTTAGGTCCATAAATATTTGGACAGAGACAACTTTTTTCTAATTTTGGTTCTGTACATTACCACAATGAATTTTAAATGATACAACTCAGATGCCGTTGAAGTGCAGACTTTTAGCTTTAATTCAGTGGGGTGGACAAAACGACTGCACAAAAATGTGAGGCAACTAAAGCATTTTTTAACACAATCCCTTCATTTCAGGGGCTCAAAAGTAATTGGACAAATTAAATAATTGGAAATAAAATGTTCATTTCTAATACTTGGTTGAAAACCCTTTGCTGGCAATGACAGCCTGAAGTCTTAAAATCATGGACATCACCAGATGCTGGGTTTCCTCCTTTTTAATGCTATGCCAGGCCTTTACTGCAGCGGCTTTCAGTTGCTGTTTGGTTGTGGGCCTTTCTGTCTGAAGTTTAGTCTTCAACAAGTGAAATGCCTGCTCAATTGGATTAAGATCAGGTGACTGACTTGGCCATTCAAGAATTTTCCACTTCTTTGCTTTAATAAACTCCTGGGTTGCTTTGGCTGTATGTTTTGGGTCATTCTTCATCTGTATCATGAAACGCAGCCCAATCAATTTGACTGCATTTAGATGGATTTGAGCAGACAGTACGTCTCTGAACACCTCAGAATTCATTCGGCTGCTTCTGTCCTGTGTCACATCATCAATAAACACTAGTGTCCCAGTGCCACTGGCAGCCATGCACGCCCAAGCCATCATACTGCCTCCACCATGTTTTACAGATGATGTGGTATGCTTTGGATAATGAGCTGTTCCACGCCTTCTCCATACTTTTTTCTTGTCATCATTCTGGTAGAGGTTGATCTTGGTTTCATCTGTCCAAAGAATGTTTTTCCAGAACTGTGCTGGCTTTTTTAGATGTTCTTTAGCAAAGTCCAATCTAGCTTTTCTATTCTTGAGGCTTATGAGTGGCTTGCACCTTGCAGTGCACCCTCTGTATTTACTTTCATGCAGTCTTCTCTTTATGGTAGACTTGGATATCGATACGCCTACCCCCTGGAGAGTGTTGTTCACTTGGTTGGCTGTTTTGAAGGGGTTTCTCTTCACCATGGAAATGATTCTGCGATCATCCACCACTGTTGTCTTCCGTGGACGTCCAGGTCTTCTTGCGTTGCTGAGTTCACCAGTGCTTGCTTTCTTTCTCAGGATGTACCAAACTGTAGATTTTGCCACTCGTAATATTGTAGCAATTTCTCGGATGGGTTTTTTCTGTTTTCGCAGCTTAAGGATGGCTTCTTTCACCTGCATGGAGAGCTCCTTTGACCACAGGTTCACAGCATTCTGTTCACAGCAAAATCTTCCACATGCAAGCACCACACCCCAAATCAACTCCAGGCCTTTTATCTGCTTAATTGATAATGACATAACGACGGACTTGCCCACATCTGCCCATGAAATAGCCTTTGAGTCAAATGTCCAATTACTTTTGAGCACCTGAAATGAAGGGATTCTGTTAAAAAATGCTTTAGTTGCCTCACATTTTTATACAATCGTTTTGTTCACCCCACTGAATTAAAGCTGAAAGTCTGCACTTCAACTGTATCTGAGTTGTTTCATTTAAAATTCATTGTGGTAATGTACAGAACCTAAATTAGAAAAAAGTTGTTTCTGTCCAAATATTTATGGACCTAACTGTATGCTCTAGAGAGGAGAGGAACGAAGGTCAGTAGGAACAAGACAGAATACATGTGTGTAAATAAGACAGAGGTCAGTGGAATGGTGAGGATGCAGGGAGAAGAGCTGGGGAAGGTGGATGAGTTTAAATACTTGGGATCAACAGTACAGAGCAATGGGGATTGTGGAAGAGAGGTGAAAAAGAGAGTGCAGGCAGGGTGGAATGGGTGGAGAAGAGTGTCAGGAGTAATTTGTGACAGATGGGTATCAGCAAGAGAGAAAGGGAAGCTCTACAGGACGGTAGTGAGACCAGCTACATTATATGGGTTGGAGACGGTGGCACTGACCAGAAAGCAGGAGACAGAGCTGGAGGTAGCAGAGTTAAAGATGCTAAGATTTGTACTGGGTGTGACGAGGATGGATAGGATTTAAATGAGTACATTAGAGCAGGGGTCCCCAACCACCGGTCCGCGACCCACTACCGGGCCGCAGCCGTCTGACAGCCGGGCCGCGAGAGAACTGCCGGCAACGGAGACTCACTCAGACTTTTCAGAACGCTTGGCGGGCGGGGCTTTGCAGCGGCGCAGAGAGAGGAAAGAGTATTACAACAAAGTATTGTTACGGTCCCGACAGTTTCCCCATATGACACGAGTCTATAGAAATCGCGTTACTACGAAGTACATTCAGCAGATGCTTTCATTACAACGAAGTGACCTTGAAATGCCTGAATGAATCATCCACAGAGCAGTTAGATCTGTGGTCGCAGCTCAGATGTGCACGTTTGCACAACGATCCCCAAACAGAAACATTGCAAAAAAAATTCTTTCTTCGAACTTTCCTTGTGCTGTTTTTTTTTTTTTTTGCTGTTTTTGTTTTCTGTGGTTTTCAGTGATACCTTTTGCTTATTGCTTGTCAACATTTGAAAAACATCCATTGGAATTTAACTCATTGTCACCCTCCTATAGAAACGGCAGACACGAAACAAAATGATAACAGTGTTAATGTTTGTGATGTGCAATCTGTTGGAATGGCAAATACAAAGCATATGTCTTTGTTATATGCAAAAAAAGAAGAAAAATCTCAGGTTGCAAACGTATGCGAACTGCTTAATAACTTAATAATAATAGAAATGTTATGTAAATTGTGTATAAAACTGCCCCCCCCACTCCCCCCCGCAACCGGTCCGTGGAAAAATTTGCATCTAATAAAGTGGTCCTTGCTGTCAAAAAGGTTGGGGACCACTGCATTAGAGGGCCAGCTCAAGTTGGACGGTTGGGAGACAAAGTCAGAGAGGCGAGATTGCGTTGGTTTGGACATGTGCAGAGGAGAGATGCTGGGTATATTGGGAGAAGGATGCTAAGGATAGAGCTGCCAGGGAAGAGGAAAAGAGGAATGCCTAAGCAAAGGTTTATGGATGTGGTGAGACAGGACATGCAGTGTGGTGTTACGGGTCCACAGCTCCCATCAGGAAGGCCACTTTTAAATAAATAATCACCGCACTCGCTGCTTAGTGAGGGGGCATAGTGGTTGTGTGGCTGAAGTGGTTTCCCGGGGTAATTTGTGATGTGGGTCTTTCTCACCTAAGTGCACAGGTGAGAAGTGGTCTGCATTTGTGATTGTTCCGGGGCTGCTGATTTGCCACAGCTGCCACGTCCTCTTCATAATAGAAGCGCGAGGCGGCTAAAAGGAAAAAAAGGAAAAGAGAGAAAAAGAGCCGGAGGTTGCAGGACAGCAAGAAGCAGGAGGAAAAAGCCGGTGCGAGCGAGCGAGCGAGAGCGAGCATGTGATCGCAGGCAGGCAAGCAGCTGGACAGTGAGCCCTAGCAGGGGTGTTTGGCCAACACCTAGGGCAGTTGGAAGTGGTCACTCCCGCTGAGTATTTTATGGAGAAACGGGAGTGACTGGCAGTATAACGGCTGGCCACGTAAGGTCGAGAAGGCAGCGGGAGTCGGGAGGCTTGGGCGGTGAATTCCCTGACGTGTGCGTCCTGGTCATTAGGGAAGCCAAGTCTCTGTCTGGAGAGTGTGCGACCGAAGCCAAGTGTCGAGAGGCCTCCAGACTTGTGGAGCAGAAAGAAGGTCCGCTGCAGAAAGGGCGACTCTCCTGTTGCGTGGCCCAGAGGGGAGAAAGCAGGAGAGCCGCCAGTTAAAAGAAGCACCAGGTTTTGTGTTGTTTTTAAGGGACTGCTTGCGGCATTGTTTTAACCTCGTTTTAAAGGATTTAACCTCCACTTCAGATCTTGTTTTATGGATTATTTATTTAATGACTTTTTGAATGCACTGCACTTTATTTATTTGGACGTTTGTTTTTAATAAAAGTACTTGACACCTTTTTTCACCATCCTCTTGCTCCATTGTTGTGCCTCACTGCCGAGCTCATCGGTAACATTACCGACGGTGAAGGGTTCAAGGGCTCCCAGAAGCTGAAAGGGAGCGTGGAGTGAACCCGCATCATCACATGCAGGTGATGGGTGTAAAAGAGTAAGATGCAGAGGACAGAAAGATATGGAAGAAGATAATCCGCTGTGGCAACCCCTAACAGGAGCAGCCGAAAGAAGAAGAAGAAGACACTTGGTTATGTGTCTTTATGCACTGGCTTTGGGTAAAAAAGGTTTCTAAATTTCAACCCTGCCATAAATTCCAACCTTGTGAAGATCATCATTTATGGTTTCTGATAAGGCTTGGCTGCAGAGGTTTTGAGATAATATGCTCTTTAGACACTTCCATATTTTTTCTCCCAGGATGTGTGAAGTGTTAGATACTCTTAGATTTATCCAAAACAGTGTCAGGACAGTGAAACAGAAGTATCTAAACAAAAACATCCTTCACCTGAGTTATTATAGCATACCCATTGATGAAGTACAGAGGAGAAAATTGGTGCAATCCACAAAAGAGACAAAGGACCTATTTTTTTTTATATGCTGTAGCAACACATAGGTTTGTGTCTCGCACTTGAAATCTGATGAAGACATAAAGTCGACAGTCTTAGGATTGACGCTGTGCTGGGCCTTTTTAGCTGTAACAAGTTTGTACTACCAACACTGCAATCAATTTCTGAAAGGAAAAATGTTCATCTCAGAGTTAATGTGTAAGGGTCAATTGCAGTGTACCTGAGTATTGCACCAGAGGCAGATCAATCCTCAGATCTAAGTGCTGTTGCAGTGAACAGTGGAACAAGATAAATACAAAGTCTAACAAATACTCAACTAGTCTTGTTGTGTTGTGTTTATCCTGAGTTTGCTCAGCAGGCCATCTGACTGCCCATTAACATTAGCAGTTAAAGTCTCACCCTCTCTCAATTAACAACTCGCAGCTGCTCTTTCCTCTCAATTTAAAGGGACAGAGCACAGTGAAAATATACAACTTTATGTAAACTTAATAAAAATAATTCCAATCGTTCACATTTATGAATATTTTGTGTGCTACTGCATTCAGCATTAGATAACAGCATTCGACTGTAGCTGCAACATGATTTTTGGATGTTGATATCACCCCTGACAAAATAATCCCTCACCCACCTCTAACTAGAGACAGGTAGATCAGAATCACTTCAAATTTCATCTATGGACTGACCTGTAGATTTTGACCTAGAAATGTCACTCCTACCTAAAAGTAGTTGTGTTGCACCTACAGTCATGAAATTTCTAACATCTCACCCTCCCACAATAGCATCGTAATTTTTCTGTTTCAGCGGTACTTCACATTCTTCCACACAATACACATATGTAGTTAACCATAATTATATCACCGCCCCTCAATCTAATATATGAGTGATCACCAGCTTAAACCTCAAAGGGAGACAACACCCCAGATTGCTTTATTTTACATGTGATGTTCGTAGACTGTAAATATATGCATGTAACACTCTGGAGCCTGTAGGAGTCTTAATCTGATAATGCTAAAACTCATTTTCTCAGTTATTTAGATAATACAGAAGAATTAATACTTCCTATTTTTATGCAGCCAGCTGTTCCTAATAACTGCATTGATTGAATAGTCACAAAAGCATATAAAATACCTAGTCAGAGGTGGGACAATATCATGAAGAATAACTCATCGGTGAGAAGACTTCACAGTAGAGCACAGGTGCTAAATAATACATATTATGAAAGATTTCATTAAAGATCTGATGAACACTCACAAAGATACATCCACAGCACTAAAGAATGAGAATAAGGTATTGAGGAAACTACCAGCATCTTTCAATGTGCATTTTCTAAACTGGTGGCCAAGCAATTTCTTAATTAGACGCTTTGACTCTGTGCCTTTTTATTGAAGATTAATGGTTAAATGTATGATGATATGTATTTTTTTGTTTTTATATTATGTAATATAAATATATCTATGCATCACGTGTCTTTTTCTACAAAAGTGAGTTAAACATATTTGATTCAGTATTACACTATACTTCAGTCTAAATATAGTCATATGAAAAAGTTTGGGAACCCCTCTCAGCCTGTATAATAATTTACTCTACTTTCAACAAAAAAGATAACAGTGGTATGTCTTTCATTTCCTAGGAACATCTGAGTACTGGGCTGTTTTCCAAACAAACATTTTTAGTGAAGCAGTATTTAGTTGTATGAAATTAAATCAAATGTGAAAAACTGGCTGTGAAAAAATCTGGGTACCCTTGTAATTTTGCTGATTTGAATGCATGTAACTGCTCAATACTGATTACTTGCAACACCAAATTGGTTGGATTTGCTCATTAAACCTTGAACTTCATAGACAGGAGTGTCCAATCATGAGAAAAGGTATTTAAGGTGGTCAATTGCAAGTTGTGCTTCCCTTTGACTCTCCTCTGAAGACTGACAGCATGAGATCCTCAAAGCAACTCTCAAAAGATCTGAAAACAAAGATTGTTCAGTATCATGGTTTAGGGGAAAGTTACAAAAAGCTATCTCACAGGTTTAAACTGTCAGTTTCAACTGTAAGGAATGTAATCAGGAAATGGAAGGCCACAGGCACAGTTGCTGTTAAACCCAGGTCTGGCAGGCCAAGAAAAATACAGGAGCAGCATATGTGCAGGATTGTGAGAATGGTTACAGACAACCCACAGATCACCTCCAAAAACCTGCAAGAACATCTTGCTGCAGATGTTGTATCTGTACATCGTTCTATAATTCAGTGCAATTTGCACAAAGAACATCTGTATGGCAGGGTGATGAGAAATAAGCCCTTTCTGCACTCACGCCACAAACAGAGTCGCTTGTTGTATGCAAATGCTCATTGAGACAAGCCAGATTCATTTCAGAACAAAGTGTTTTGGACTGGTGAGACAAAAATTGAGTTATTTGGTCATAACAAAAAGCGCTTTGCATGGTGGAATAAGAACACCGCATTCCAAGAAAAACACCTGCTGCCTACTGTCAAATTTGGTGGAGGATCCATCATGCTGTGGGACTGTGTGGCTAGTTCAGGGACTAGGGCCCTTGTTAAAGGGTCGGATGAATTCAACCCAATATAAACAAATTCTTCAGGATAATGTTCAAGCATCAGTCACAAAGTTGAAGTTATGCAGGGGTTGGATATTCCAACAAGACAAAGACCCAAAACACAGTTCGAAATCTACACAGGCATTCATGAAGAGGGAGAAGTACAATGTTCTGGAATGGCTGTCACAGTCCCCTGACTTGAATATCATCGAAAGTCTATGGGATGATTTGAAGCAGGTTGTCCATGCTCGGTAGCCATCAAATTTAATTGAACTGGAGAGATTGTATATGGAAGAATGGTCATAAATACCTCCATCCAGAATCCAGACACTCATCAAAGGCTATAGGAGGTGTCAAGAGGCTGTTATATTTGTAAAAGGAGGCCCAACTAAATATTGATGTAATATCTCTGTTGGGGTGCCCAAATTTATGCACCTGTCTAATTTTGTTATGATGCATATTGCATATTTTCTGTTAACCCAATAAACTTAATGTCACTTCTGAAATACTACTGTTTCCATAAGGCATGTCATATATTAAAAGGATGTTGCTACTTTGAAAGCTCAGCCCATGATAAACAAAAATCCAAAGAATTAAGAGGGGTTCCCAAATTTTTTCATATGACTGTAAGTATAAAATATGGTTTTGATATTTAATTTAATGGAATATTTATGCATTTTCATTTCCATAACAGTCTGATACATGCAGAATTTATTTTGTAACATTACCTACCATAGTAAGTTCATTAAACTGGCTCACAAGGTGGTCTACGTTAGTAGGTAACTTTGTTCCCCTTCTCTGATTCACACTGTATCTGCACTTAGTCTTGGTTTTGATTTGCTGCTAGTCCGCAGCTCTGAGACACACTGCAATGGTGTAAATCCCAAAAGTTAGTATTGATCCCATACTGGTCTGGTGTGATGTAGTAAAATACCAGACCAGCATGGGATCATCCCCAGCCAAAGCACACTGCAACTGACCCTAAGAGTCTGTACTGATGGAAAATATAACACTAGGTCACACCGGCCAAAGTTTTAGAACACCTCAGTTTTACCAGTTTGTCTTCAAATTTAATCAGTTGAAATGCAATGAATGACCTAAAATGGTGAAAAGGTAAGCAGTAAACTTTCACAGGTTTAAATTTAAAGTTTAGGTTCACAAAAACTGAAGCAACTTCAGAATATTACAAGTGGGCCTTCTTCAGGGAACAACTAACAGCTTACAACCAACAGATGTTCTGCAGCAATTAAAGTAAATCAAGCCTTGCAAGTTGAAGGAAAAAAATTTGCACAGGTGTTCCAACTTCTGTTGATTACTTATAAACCCTATCCATCTTAAAGCAGAGTGGGAACGGACAGCAGGTTCCAATTCAAGTGATACAAAACTTGCATTAATTAATGTCCTACATTGTTAGCTGGTTTTGGAGAGAATGTTTCTAAATGTACTTTACATTCATTAAACATAACATTTTTTTAAAATTTTTTTTAAAGAAAAACACAATGGTAAATTCAAATCTCTGTTGCAGTTTTAAAGTAAAACCATGATGTGGAGCAGGTCGGGAGCTTTGCTGATAAATTATAGAGTTGCAAGAAGTACTTATAAGGAAGATTAATCTTTATAATGTGCAGACAATGTTGTCGTATGGTTGTTTTCAGTGCAATATAAATATTGCGTAAATGTTTGTTTACTATATAACTTGTATTAGAGTTTTTACCATCAGCAGCAGCTGTCAGACAAGCAAAAGAGGACAGTATTTAAAATATACAAGCCTTGTGCCCTGTGTTAGCTGGGATTTGCTCCAGCAGACCCCCGTGACCCTGTGTTCGGATTCAGCGGGTTGGAAAATGGATGGATGGATGGATGGAAGATGAAGTACCTTCTCACGGTAAATATGAAACTAATTTGTAATTGAAGTTGCACAGTATATGTCTCTGTGTTAAGACAAACAAGTTTGAAAATTCAACAAAATGCAACAATCCTTTCAGTGGGGGATTTTTAAATTCCTGTGCAGTGCACTCTATTCAAGATATCTTAATGAAATGTTTACGTCCCTGATAAATTACTTGGAAAAATAAGCATGTCAAACTTCAACAAAATCAGTCCACTGGGAGCCATGTTTTTTCACATGGAAAGACAGACAGACTGACAGACAGACCTGGGGACTGCAGTAGATGCTTATCACATTACACACAAACATAACTAAAAATGCTATGCCAGCTGCAAAGCACAGACAAGGGGTGTGGCCCAGAAACTCAGTGTCAATCAGCAGTGCATATATTCGACGGGTCTTGGGTATCATCTACCATGATCTAACCACTGAAGCCGTTTACAGAAACTGGAAGATGTCATCACTGCTTGCCATATGTGCCTAGTAGGCCGTGTGTTACATTTGCCCGATCACTGAATCCCGAAGACAGAGATCAGTTCAAAACCATGGAACAGTAAACAGATGCAAGGGCACCCGTTGAAGACCTTGTAAGCGACTTTTCAAGAAGATCTAGCAGCCCTCGACAAAGATTGGAACAACACTGCAGCCATAGCTAGGGATCAGAACCAATGGAAAACACTCATTGCCCAATAGGCACCAAGTCTAAGTAAGGTGCAAGGGTGAGTATTCTATCAATACCATGGCTGAAATAGAAATTGTTTAAATGAAGGGACTAGAAAATGAGAAGTAATTGAAAAGAAGATAAGCCAAGTTCTTAACTTTTCAATAATACGTCAAATATCATTAACTTCAATTGTTTTAAGCAAAATTCTGTTTTGTCCACCACTGTACCTAATGATGAGATTTCAGTATCAGAACGCAGAACATTTTTTCTAACAAGTTTTTGAAAAGCCAGCTGGAGTATTCACATATAGTTATTTTTAATATTTAGACATAGCTAAGACTTCACAGACTCTTTGCCATTCTCCTGTAACTTTTATGTCTGTCCTTAAGGAATAAACAATTATGTTTAAAGTCATAGATATAGAAATGCTTGTCAGCTAAGTGCAGTATCATAACACTGTATTGCAGCTGCATTTCTACACAAATAAGTCACTTCATACATACAGTACAGCATATTAATTCATAGGAGAAAAAAAGGCATATTACAAAATACACAATATATGACAAAGTTAAAAAAATTAAATATCTGCTTAGATATGTTGCACTTTTAATAAATGGGATAAAAATTAATCAAACATAATTTATCTAACTTAACAAATGAAAGTATAAAAGACAGAAAGAGAGACAGAAGAAAAATAGAGAAACATAAAGAGAGGGATTATGCACCAATAGGAATGATGCATTCACAAGGTAAAAAAAAACTTTTACTGATGAATCATTCCAGTTCTTTTTGACCTTTTTCTTGTTTTGTTTTTGACTTTATACTTTGTCT
Source organism: Erpetoichthys calabaricus (assembly GCF_900747795.2). Classification (NCBI taxonomy): domain Eukaryota; kingdom Metazoa; phylum Chordata; class Cladistia; order Polypteriformes; family Polypteridae; genus Erpetoichthys; species Erpetoichthys calabaricus. The sequence goes on along the minus strand of NC_041398.2, from coordinate 197,044,346 downwards.
TAATATTTGGACTCCTTTCATCGAGTATGACCTACATGGAATTCCAAATTGTGTAGGTCAGAATAAATAGTTACTGTACTCTTACAATGTATTAGAAGTTTGGGCATTTTCCTAGATTTGAAATTAAAGCATGCAAAGAAAACAAATATTAAAAGAAAAACCAACCAAAAATTCCAGTCAAGGACCAGAAACGAATACAGTTTCAGGAAAACAGACACATAAATATTTCATATGAATCAAGATTGGTCTTGGCTGACTAAAAACGTTTTCACTAAAATTTTAACATTCTGCCCACACAATGAAATAAGTAGTACAATTCAGTCAGCCTACAAACAGTATAGTAATGATTCTCCAAATGTACCTAACTCTCGGAGTTATGATTTTTATTATTTTATCAACAAATGTAACTACAAATACAGCCCACTGTCATCATACTGTTAAGTAAATTCTACAAAACACCCTGTGCTTTAGCTTGAATTATGTTGCTTACTTATAGAATAAAATCATAATGTATTTATAATTAAAATAAGGGATAGAATTGCTACTTTTTTGTTCTTAGCAAAACAAAATGAAAGCAAGTTCTCTAATTAAAGCAGTATGCCTGAAAATAAAATCAAAAACTGAAAGAAAATCTCAAATAGGTTTAAAAAATGTATCAAATAAACTTGAAAATCAAAATCTGAAGTGTACATACTAAACTGAACATTGTCTACCATTATACTGTAGTAGCTCTAAAGCTTATAATAGACATCTTTTAGTTAAGAGTTTATTCACATAACAGGAAATTAGTGGTTTATCAAATATAATTAAATTTTAAGACTCACTGAAAATTAAAGCAAAGCTTGCTTAACACTGTTTACAAATGCAAAATTCATTGAAAACATTAGAGATGTCACACACAAGTCAGCCATTTTTAACTTCTATATTTCATTTCTTCCTATGAGAACACTTCTGAAATAACTTGTAGTTTGGGAAAAGGAACACCTGTTGTTAGCAGGGTTGCATAGCTCTTTACTCATATAACAGACAGGAAATCACAAACTAATGTGTAACAGAATGCATTTTAGATATTAGGAACAGACCGACTAAGCTTTACTTCTATTCATCATTTCCAGTGGTTATCAGTTTAGTGATATTAAGTCATAAATAAGCAGTATGATATTATGACAGAATATTCCATTAAAATATGAACTGCAAACTTACCATTCTCAAATGAATAGACTAACATTTAGTTACAGGTTTATATATGTAGGTGTAGTGATCTTTACAATAAACAAAACTAAGTCTTAGAAAATGTCAGCTCTATCCAAAATGTATAGAATTTTGCTTTTGTTTGGTATTAGCTACACTGTATTAATCCCTGTAGGGCCATACAGAATGCATTATTTTTTTATCTACAGTGTATTGTAACAGTTCTAAAGACACTTTAAATGTTTTCATATGTTGTTGGAATACAGCTTATACATGTTTTGTTTCAATCTGTATATTAATTGTAAACTCATTCACTCAAAAATAAAGTTTAAAGACATAAATTAAGTGCTTGTCAGCAAATATCATAAGGAAACACAGTTAAATATTCTATTTGCATAAATATCTAGAACATAAGAAATTTCACAAACGAGAGGAGATCTTTTAGTCCTTCCAGAACGATTGTTTAGCTAATTGCTAAGCTGTCCCATTGTCTCATCCAGATTCTTCTTAAAGGTTCTCAAGGTTTGTGCTTCAACTAGATGTCTTGGTAGTTTGTTCCAGAGTCCCACAACTCTTTGTGTAAACAAGTTCCTTCTGACTTCAGTTTTAAATGCACTTTCCCTTAATTTCCATTGATGTCCTTGAATACATCATTCACTATTAAGCTGAAAGAATGTTGCTGGATCTACTTTATCAATGCCTTTCAGGATTTTAAATACCTAGATTATGCCCCCACACAGTCTCCTCTGCTCAAGAATAAAGAGGTTTAATTTTCTGAGTCTGTCAGAGCATGACACCACCTTAATTTGTGGGATGCACTTGGTTGCTCTCCTCTGCACAGCTTCAAGTGCTGCTATGTGTTTCTTGTACAGTAGTGACCACAATTGCCCTCAATACTCCAGATACAGTCTTACTAATGCATTATATAGTTTGGGTATGACATCCCTTGACTTAAATACAACAGTTTTTGTGATATAACCTAACATTTTATTTGCCTTTTTGATTGCGTCTGTGCACTGCTCAGTCAATGAAAATGTTGCATCAACATATATCCTTAAATTCTTTTCAGATGTTGCTTCCGGTATTGGTAGTGTCTACCATATTGTATTCCTTTTTGCTGCATCCTCAGTGTCTGGCATCCCTCCAATTTTAGTGCCATCTGAGAATTTCACAAGTTTACTAACTATACAAGAGTCAATGTCATTAATATAAATCAGAAAAAGTAATGGTCCAAGAGGGCCCAGGAGGGAATCCACTGATGACCTTGCTCCATATAGAGCATTCTCTTCTCATCTGTACTCTTGGTTTCCTGCCAGCTATTCAAATAGAGATCCAGTTCTATAGTTTACCCTTGATGCCAACAGCTTCTAGTTTCAGAATTAATATTTGGTGTGGGACTGTATCAAATGCTTAATGAAAGTCTAGGTAAATTATGTCATATGCTTTGTTTTATCATCAACTATTCTGGTTGCTTCTCCAAAAAAATCAAAAAGATTGTTTTAGCATGGACTTCCTCTCATAAACCTTTGCTGGTTGGTATTTAGAATATTGCTTTTGTTTAGATAATATTCTAATTTATTTCTTATTATAGTTTCCATAATTTTTCATGACACAGAAGTAAGACTAATTGACCTATAATTACTATGATGCATTTTGCCTCCCTTCATGAAGAGTGGAGTCACATTTACAACATTCCTCAGGTACTTCTGCTTTCTGAATTGACTTCTGAAAAATACCTAATAAGGGTTTACAGATAATGTCTTTCATTTCATTCAATACATCTGGTAAGATCCCATCAGGTCCAGGGGTTTATTGGTCTTCAAGATATTGAGGGCTTGAAGCACATCTGACTCTTCTAAGATCTATGACCTCAAGAGTTTGTTTTTACATCTGCATGAAGCACTCAAATTGTTTTTTCCTTTATAAATACTTCGGTGAAATATTTGCTAAGTTCATTTGCTATTTCCTTCTCATTTTCAATGATTTTTCCATGTGTGTCCCTAAGGTTTCTTAAATTCTCTTTTTTGTCTTTTTACTGGAGTGGTACTGAAAAAATTGCTTGCTGTTCGTTTATGCTTCTTTAGCAATTTTTATTTTGGTTTCTCTTTTGACATTTCAAATTTTTTTTGATCTCTTGAGCTTCTGATATTTCTCTATGTTAGAGTTATCTAGCTTTTATTTTTTATTTTTTTATACAGTGATCTTTTCAGTTTTACATTTTAATAATTCTCCTGTTTATCCATTTTGTCCAATTCCTTAGTCTTTTTCAAGCTGTCATCTTGAAGGATCTACAGTTATCTGAGGGTCAGTTTGGAACTGCAGCAGGGTGTATCTGTCAACTAAATTAAGTATGCTATATAAAAAAGGAAAACCAATCAAACTGAATCATATTTAACATATGTATGTAATATTCTAGAAAGCACAAGAATGAACCTGTTAAGTTTGGGGAAATGGTGTGAAATGAGGCCAACATTTAAAATGTTTTTCCAAATCTCAAAACGTAAACCTTACATTGTGTATGCTCCAAAAAACATTACTTTTGTAGTGAATTGTGATGGAAACAGCGTTGAGTGGTGGAGGTGCAGTGCTCGCCATAATATTTGGGGAAAAGACACATTTTTCCTTGATTTACCTCTGTGCTCTACAATTTATAATTACATATCAAACAGTTCAGACAGTGCACATTGCAGACTTTAATTTAAGGTTATTTGCATAATTGTCAGTCTGTAGAAATTACAAAACTTTTTATATATGGTTCCCCCCATTTCAGGGAATAATAATATTTGGGACAAAGCAAAGGTAGGTATATTAAAGCAGTCATGTTTAGTACTTTGTTGCATATCCGCTGCATGCAATTACTGTTTGACTCATAGACATCACCAGGTGCAGAGCGTCTTCTCTGGTGATGCTCTGCCAAGTCTCTAATATAGCCATCTTCAGCTCCTGCTTGTTTTAGGAGCTTGTCCCATTAACTTTTCTCTTCAGCAAATGGAAGGCATGCTCAATTGATTTTAAATCAGGTGACTGAATTTTGCATTTTTTAGCACTGAAAAACTCCTGTGTTGCCTTAATATTATGCTTGGAATCATTATCTTCTTGTAGGATAAATGTCATCCAATGTGTTTGGAAGCATTTACAGGAACTTGAGCAGGTAAGATATTTCTGTACACCCTGAAACTCATTATGCAACTGCCGTCAGATTTTACATCATCAGTGAAGATACAGTAAGTGTGTCAATACCTGCGGCAGCCATACATGCATGGTTTGGAGAAGTGATCACTTTGGACTTATTGGAGCTCTCACTCTCATCATAGCCACACAAAGCCAATTCAAATGCTCCACAATATTTCCCAGTCTATTGTTCTAGACAGGATGTGCTGATTTTTGGTCACCTCTTCGTTGTGCCATCTAATGGCAATCCCGTAAACTTCATCTAGCTGCTGAGCAATAATAAGCCTGCCAAAAAAAGTTAGCCTCATGCTATTATCTAGATGACTGTGGCTACTTTCAAGCCGCATGCATTTATCAGAAAGATGTTTTAGATCTCGTACCCCATCGTTGTCCACAACGCTTCAGTACCAACACTATGAAACAGCAAACAGAGGAAGCAAAAAAAGGCATTACTTACACTACACCCAGTTAGCCAACTCCGTTTGTCATAACAAGAGCTGAAATAAGTCGGTGTGTAAGCTCATCTTCGATCACTTGCCTTCTGTTGAATTCTTAAGTCAGGTTGGTCCGGTCCAAGCTCCATTATCTTCTTTTTTTCTTCAAGTGAAAGATCTACGAAGGTGTGATTCATTAAAGAAATAACCTCATTTTCTTTTATTTCTGATGTTCTGCTTTAAGTTGCTACATCCATAAACTCACTCTCACTCTTCTGCATTACGTAACATTAAAGGCGGGTGTGAACTGTGAACCATTGATGTCAACATGACATTGTGCGTTGACAATTGTCCAGTCAGATTAGATTAAAAAACCTAAAACAATACTAATTTGCTGCCAATAATTGTGGGACTGTCCAGGGCGCACATTCACACTTAAATTAGAACAAATTCAAGTCAGAAACCAAGACATGTTGTGCACACAAACACATTTATTTGTGCTCATTCATTTGGGGTGGCAGAACCCCAGCATCCCACATTACATGCCACTGCCTTTTGCATTGATTAAGACATAAGTTTATCAAAAAAAATTTGCAAACTTACTCCATTTTCCTTTGAAGAAGAGTTCAAGCTCAGTCAAACGTTGTGGGGATTTCCTGTGAGCAGCTCTCTTAAACTAAGTCAACAAATGTTCAACAAGTGAGGCTCAGGCCCTAACTGAGATATTTTAGAATATTAATCTTTTTTTTTGCCATTCCCTAGTTGAATTTTCCACTAAAATATTTTACTTATTTAGAGCTTCTCATTCTATTATTCCCTACATAGTTTCAGAAAACTAAATATGCCTTCTTTACATATGTAGAGCATTTAAGCTTACCTAACATAAAGTGATCCTCAAGTGCCCCCAGGGTTACCTCTGACTTCTTTTTAACTGCTCTGATAAGATTTCACTTTGCCCAATCTTTATTTTCTGAAATGTCACATATCTCATTTTACTTAGCACTATCAGAACCTCTTCAATTGATGTCAGGCTAAGGCAAATCACCATTTTGCATGATTTAAAAAATGACTAGTTAAAGCTGAACACATTACAACCCAAATTACAAGAAGTGCATAAACTTTTCCAGCCAAGGCACTGAAAGTTACATTATACTTTCTAAAAATTATCCATTTAATATTCATTTAAATATTGGTGTCTGCAAAATCATATTAAAGCTGAAAAAAGTCTGACATGATTTGTTTTAACTTTAGCTTTTATGACAAATATATCCCACCTGTAGTGATTTAAGAGGAAACAGTAACTTAACATACATTTTTGAGCAAGACAACTGAAGGTGGTCAGGTAAAATGGACAGGAAATATTTCAAAGATAAGACAGACAAGTTGTTTTTGATCTTCTTCTTCTTCTCTCGGCTGCTCCCGTTAGGGGTTGCCACAGCTGATCATCTTCCTCCATATCTTTCTGTCCTCCGCATCCTGCTCTGTTACACCCATCCTGCTCTGTTACACCCATCACCTGCATGTCCTCTCTCACCACATCCATAAACCTTCGCTTAGGCCTTCCACTTTTCCTCTTCCCTGGCAGCTCTATCCTTAGCATCCTTCTCCCAATATACCCAGCATCTCTCCTCTGCACTTATCTAAACCAACGCAATCTCGCCTTTCTGACTTTGTCTCCCAACCATCCAACGTTAGCTGACCCTCTAATGTACTCATTTCTAATCCTATCCATCCTCGTCACACACAGTGCAAATCTTAGCATCTTTAACTCTGCTACTCCCAGCTCTGTCTCCTGCTTTCTGGTCAGTGCCATCGTTTCCAGCCCATATAACATAGCTGGTCTCACTACCGTCCTGTAGACCTTCCCTTTCACTCTTGCTGATACCTGTCTGTCACAAATTACTCCTGACACTCTTCTCCACCCATTCCATCCTGCCTGTACTCTCTTTTTCACCTCTCTTCCACAATCCCCATTACTCTGTACTGTTGATCCCAAGTATTTAAACTCATCCACCTTCCCCAACTCTACTCCCTGCATCCTTACCATTCCACTGACCTCCCTCTCATTTACACACATGTATTCTGCCTTGCTCCTACTGAGCTTCATTCTTTTCCTCTCTAGAGCATATCTCCACCTCTCCAGAGTCTCCTCAACCTGTTCCCTACTATTGCTACAGATCAAAATGTCATCAGCAAACATCACAGTCCATGGGGACTCCTGTCTAATCTCGTCTGTCAACCTGTCCATCACCACTGCAAATAAGAAAGGTCTCAGAGCCGATCCCTGATGTAATCCCACCTCCAACTTGAATGCATCCGTCACTCCTACCACAGACCTCACCACTGTCACACTTCCCTCGTACATATCCTGTACAACTCTTACGTACTTCTCTGCCACTCCCAACTTCCTCATACAGTACCACAGCTCCTCTCGAGGCACCCTGTCATATGCTTTCTCCAGGTCCACAAAGATGCAGTGCGACTCCTTCTGGCCTTCTCTAAACTTCTCCATCAACATCCTCAGAGCAAACATTGCATCTGTGGTGCTCTTTGTTAGCATGAAACCATACTGCTGCTCACTAATCATCACCTTACACCAGGTTTTCTTTTCCTCCTTCCTTTTTCCAGATGTTACGCTAAGCATCCTTCTTGCTGTCACCCTTACTATATCTACTGTAGTTTCCCAGCTGTCTGGCAACTCTTTACTGACACCCAGTGCCTGTCTCACATCTTCCCTAAACTCAACCTTGCAGTCTTCCTTTTTCAACTTCCACCATTTGATCCTTTGCTCTACCCTCACTCTCTTCCTCTTCTTGATCTCCAATTGCATCCTACAGACCACCATCCTATGCTGCTTAACTACACTTTCCCCTGCCATCACTTTGCAGTCTTCAATTTCCTTCAGATCAACTCTTCTGCATAGGATGTAATCTACCTGTGTGCATCTTCCTCCACTCTTGTACGTAACCCTATGTTCCTCCCTCTTCTTAAAATACGTGTTCATCACAGCCATGTCCATCCTTTTGGCAAAATCTACTATCCTCTGACCTTCTTCATTCCTCTTCTTGGCACCATACCTACCCATCACCTCCTCGTCTCCACTGTTCCCTTCACCAACATGCCCATTGAAATACGCTCCAATCACCACTTTCTGTCCCTTGGGTACACTGTTCATCACTTCATCCAACTCACTCCAAAAATCTTCTTTCTCCTTCATCGCACACCCAGCTTGGGGGGCATATGCACTAACACATTCATCATCACACCTCCAATTTCCAGCTTCATAATCATTACTCTCTCTGACACTCTTTTCACCTCCAAAACACTCTTGACATAATGTTCCTTCAGAATAACCCCTACTCCATTTCTCCTCCCATCCACACCATGATAGAACAATTTGAATCCACCTCATAATGTTTGCTACTCTACTTTATTTTGTTAAGTAAAAACCTCAGTACTCACTAACAGATCAAAAGGTAGTGAGAGAAAGAGAGAAAATGAAAACAACTTTGCCAGAATAGTTTGTGTAATAAATTCACAAATATACATTAAATACACACAAAAACAAGGCTCTCCAGTTTAGGAATGAAATTTAGGAAAATAAGGCTATTAAAGAAATCGTGCGATTAGTCTGCAATAATATCTCTGGTAATTTGGATGATTTCATAATTTTCCTCCAGCTTCAAGGCTCCCAGATGATTAAATTAGATACTAAATAAATCTTAAATGTTTACTGTACTGGCTATAGTGTTGTTAGAAGCATACTTTGATCAAATATCTCCTTGACTTCTGATTAGTCCAAAACGTAACATTTAATGAAACAATGTAAAAAACAACTGGACAGTTTTTATTTAAAAAAAAACAGTATTGATCAATGATCAAAAACAACATTGTTTTCTACTGTCCACTTTAAACACTGTATATAGGTAAACAGTTATTGATTTCCTTGAAATTACAAGGAAATTAATTTGAACCAAAGAGAGGGCATTAGAACTTGCATTACATTGAATAATGTTTGCTTCATGCTATAACAGAGACTGGATCATAACAGAGCAGCTCTATTTCACATTAAAAATACTAAATAAATAAATATGTGTATAAACCTTTTGTCATGAAGAAAATTGTGATGACTTTCAAGAGGACTGGATACTTTTACCCGCTATTGTACAAACAGGCCCAAAGTGCATCACAAATTACAACACCACCTCTAGTCAGGACTGTTGACACAAGGCAGGTTGGTTGCATGGATTCATGCTTTTGATACCAAATTCTGACCCTGCCATCTCTGTACCTTAGCAGAAATTGTGATTCATCAGACCAGGCTATATTTTTCCACTCTTCAGTTGTATAGTTTAGGTGACTCTGTGACCACTGGTGCCTCAAGTTTTGGTTCTTGGCTATCAGAAGTGAAGCCTGACATGGTCTGCTGCTGTTGTAGGCCATCCGCCTTAAGGGGTGTGCATTCCAAGATGCTTTTCTGCTCACCACAGTTGTAAAGAGTGCTTATTCGAGTTACCTTAGCCTTTCTTCCAACTCAGATTAGTCTGGCCATTTTCCTTTGACCTATCTTATCAAAAATGCTTTTTGTACTGCATAACTGACACTCACTATGCATGAAAACACAAGAAAATCAGCAGCTTACAAAAATACTCAAACCAGCCTATCTGGCACCAATAATCATGCCTTGGTTGAAATCACATTATTTCCCCATTCTAGTTTTTCATGTGAACATTAACTGCTCCTAACCTGTATCTGCCTAGTTTTATGCACTGCACTGCTGCCACACGATTTACTGATTAGATAATTGCATGGTGTACTGGCATTCCTAATCAACTGTTCAGTGAGTGTACACATATGAAATACTTATTTTTCTTTGTAAATGCCCCTACTTCATAACATAATTTCTATATTTACAGTAACATTTAAAATTCACTTCAAGCAGGTAAAAATGGGAAAGGATAATGGTAAAACATAATCATTAAACTGTATCTGTGTTGTCGGCCCTAGATAGGAAGAGGCCTTTTCAGCCAAATACAACATCACGTCCATCCCAAACCATCCCTTATATAAACCTGGAAGCCACTGGAAGTCAGCATTCACTGCAGACCCTGATTTTGTAGAGGACAGAGTAGCCCATTTAAAGGCAACACAACCATGTGACTGAAGGAACACTGGTCCCTCAATTTATTTATTTATTTTTTTTCTGTCAAAGAATGACTTGTTGATTTTATTGGATCACGTTATATTAGTGTTATTTTATGTTCTAGTTAGCCAAAGTAATTAAAAGAATAAGTTCAGTGTTTCTTCACTAATATGGTATATATGTTTTTGCCATGCCAAAGTTTGCTCTCAAGTTAGGTGTTATCTATAAATTAAAAAAAAATGATACTAGCATTTTATAATGTAACTTATAAGGCACAGAGCACCACTGGAAAATAAAAGCCTGAAACATATTGGATACGTCATCTTTGAAGCAGCAAAAGAATCTGGAAAGATTTGGAAATAATCACTTTATAGCATATTTCTAGTACTATTTTTCTTGAGGAAAGAATGTATTTTCTATTTGCATGTGTGATACCAATAGCCTTCCTGAGATGAGCTCTTACAAAAACAGGGATGTAAATCAACACAATACCAAGCATGTGGCACAAACAGTTATCTGTGGTTAAGTCTTTCAAGAGGCCACCATGTCCTAGGGGGATAAAAAGGTAGGCCATGTAGGCATTTGCCAAGATAGGACATTTCAATGTATCAATATTAAGAGGTAAACCTCCCAACAGAACAGAAAAAACTAATACCACAAAATTTTAAAAACACTGACCAGTTTGATAGAAATTTGGTGACATCATAGAAAAAAAAATTGGCTGACATAACCAGTGGATCTTAGGCACTGCATCCTTTTTTCTTCAGCTGTGATTGTGTTGAGAAATGGGGTGTGCAGTTTGTGCAAATGAATGCTGCAAGCTGAACAGCACCCCTGTACAAGCTGAACATCACCCCTGTACAAGCTGAGGCTGTAATCACTCAGACAAATGGGTCTAGTGGCAACTGAAAAAGGATAGCTGCTTGCCCTGCACATGAAAAACATACAAGGTGGCAAGCTGCATGGAAAATGAGATGTGAAATGGATGAAAAAAGTTAGGTAAAACTCAAAGAGGACATTGTTAACAAGTGGCCTCCTTGTATACATAGTACTCCTTATTCTGTAAGACATTGTTAACAAGTGGCCTCCTTATATACATAGTACTCCTTATTCTGTCAGCTTCTTCTCACTCCTCATGATGCAGTATAAAACACATACAAATTCTACCTGAATTGGATTGTTAAGTGCTCTTATATACATTTCTCCTTCAAAGAATGGGGAGGTGGGGTAACTTGGTGGTCATGTACATCCTGTACTAAAGAGAACAAAGGAGTCACCTTTGGCCGGGTTTATACTTCACGCAACGCGACGCATGCTGCAGCGGACGCTCCTGCTACGCAAGCGTTGTAGTGTTTATACTTGCGCACATACTTTGCGTACATCTGGAGGAATCCACCAGGTGGCAGTGTGAGATATTATCACGGTGAGAACAGGTTTGGCTTCGCTGTGTTGTGAATTGCCTGTAACACCCATTAAATTCCAATGACATCTTACCGCATTATCTCTGAAAAGGATGTTTAATGATTAAATCCATCAGTACCGGGATTTGTCCATGTCATGTACGCATTGGGTATGAAAAAGAAATAATCCCTGGAGGAGGCATCAGCTCATTGCAAGGTGAATACAAGCACTCACATATACTAGCGTCATTTTAGTGTAACCAAATCTGCATATCTTTGGAAGGAAACTGGAGCACACTGAGGAAACCCAGCAGGAAAACATGTAAACTCCAGGCAGGGAATATCAGCAACATGACTCCCTGCAAGACAGCAGCACTACCGCTCCGCCACTGTGTCACCCCCATGTGTGTAAATTATTAACAGTATCCATTATTTAAACCTAATTACCGAGTTATCCGTAAAATGTAGAATACATACTTTAATGCTTTTCATCATGAAAGTGATATCAAGTATAAATCTAAGGATTCTAAATGTGCAGAGAGTTGGAATGTCATACATTTAATGTGTTCTGTGTGGGGATTGCTGCTGTCAGGACTGGATGGAGGCCCTAGAAAAAAAGACAGCACAGAAGACGGTATGTGAGACTTTTAAAATGTATCGTGTCATTACGATCGGGAATATGCGATGCTTGAATATAAAAGCACCACGAATACATCTGTATGTCTGCATTTTGCTTCACCACATCGAACCATTTATTAAATATCGAAGCACGCACACCGATCTTGTAGGATCCGCAAAGCGGCTTTCTATCACATGTAGATAGTAAACAGAGACTCTGACGTCACATTCCAACTTTTAGCACACTGCGCCCCCCGACTTTTTGCTGGTACTGCAACTCACGCATGCGTCGTGTTAATTTCTGAGGACCTGCTCAGAGGACGCATCAAATGAACGCTCAGAATGCGTTGCAGCCATGATGCAGGCGCATACGCGTTCTGAGCGTGAAGTATAAACGAGCCCTTAGAGGTCAGACCACAAAGTGCCGCTATGTTCCAGTTCACAAAGTAGAAACAGGGAACTGCCAGTACAGTCTACCAGCCCACTTCAAACCCTGTGTACAACACAAGCTGGGAAAAACTGCACGCCCTGGTCAGGTTAAACACTTGTGCAATTCGGTAAATTGGTGCTCCAAGGACAAAGCATAGTGGAGGTGGATAGTGTATGTAATTCACAATATTATTTCTTTTCACCTGTTCTAATCTGTACAGTGCTTGAAACATTAAGTTTCATTCAATATAAAACATAACTGTGCAGCTTCTAAACGCTGTATGTAATAAGTTAAAGGAAACCAAGATTCAGTGTGTACTGCTTTTGATCTAAACCCTCCAAAACTTTGTAATAGTACAAGATTACAGATCAAACTGTTATATTCAAAACCAACTGAAGTTATATTTTTAAAGGAATCTGCTATAGGCTGAAATTATATTTGTACTCAAAATTCCAAATATTCCTGCTAATTATAAACAAATACACTTTCTTCTAAACTTTGTTTTGCAATGACAATCAGAAAAAGCCAAGTCACTAGGAAAATTAAATGGTTCACTTAAAGGCAATTGTAATAAGCATGTTCAAGAGAAAGGAGCTCTAGTGTCCAATCAACTAATAATATTAGCCCCTGGAATGGAAAAAAAAAATCTAATTCAGAAAAGTACTTTGTTACTTACATAGTACTTCTAAAACATTCATATTAGCCCTCAGCACAATAACTGAGATCCATTGTCTTTGGAAATTTCCCGGGTAACACAGCTAGTGTTAAATAAACACGTTCAAAAATATTTTTATGAACAAAAGAACAAAATAAATTTGAAAAACAAGAAGAGAAAATTCAGTTTATTAATCTTGTTTGATTAACGTTTTCCCAAATTGTCCCAATTTCTCAACCAGGTACTTTTTAAAAATGTGTTTAGTTGTTTGTTTCAATGCCACCATATAACATAATTATAGTGATACAACTTCAAAAAAGTTTGGCTCACACGGTCTTAATGGAGTTTTTCAGTCAGCAAAATATAACTAAACAACTAACATGAAAAACTGCTAAAGCAACAGAACACTTGATCTTATAGTAGAGACCATAAAGGTGAAAACAGAAGCAAATTATTATAGAAATGCTTTCATAGGTACACAATAAATATATACAGCATAATCTCTTAATCAATACTGCCAGGATAAATCCAGGTTTCTACTAGCATTTCACAAGCAGTTGGCACCAAAATAGCACAAGTGTTTAACTCTTGCATAATTCGCTAGCAACCCATGACATCATGTTTATAGCTTCCACGGGGTCATATGATATATTGTGGACACAATTCCCCCAGTATGCCTAATTCATTTCATCTGCAACAATTTACTACCACAGATATACCAAAATAGTATAAAATAATTTTACTATGATGATTTATTTGCCTAAAACGTATTGGGTCATTAGTGACCTACATGCAGTAAAATGTCAGTATTTTTCCCATGCATTTTAAGTGCTGTGTTTGTAAACTGCACTCAAACTAAACAATTTGTTAGGATTTCTTTGAATCTCTATATGTATAGGTACAATATTACCTTGTTGCTTATCATTTAGGTATTTATAAGTTAAGACAGGTAAGTGATAAGAAAAATGTTTCCAATGTTTATGAGCGCAAAAGCCCTTGAAAGGGATTGCTAGCAGATTACATATCAGGGAGAGAGGCAAAGTAAACGTATGTTTCTGATGCCATCAGATCATGAATGCCTTGGGTAGAAAACTGTAAAAGGGCAGAGCTCAGATGAAGAGGAGGATGTTGAAGGTGAAGGGGGCAAGCAGCAGCACAGAGTGAAACAGAACAAGCCACCTGAAGCAGCTTTTTACAGAAGCAAAAGTGGACAAAAACACAGATGGTGTTTTTACAGGTGTGTTTCTATTGTCTGGAGTGTTTCTATGAGTTTATATAGATAAGACATAAGAAAAGAAGTACTGGTGATGCATTGAAAGAGTCCCATCAATGACGGCAGATGACAAGTCAAAGAGAGACTGAAAGGCATGCAGCAGGGAAACAAATGATGAGCAACAAAGGGAGGAAGCACAGAGAGATAATTCTGATGCCATTAGTTCATGATAGGGTAGGAAATTATAGAAGGGCACAGGAGGAGGAGGAGGTTGAAAATGAAAAGGGCATGCAGCTACACAATGTGAAACAGCACAAGTCACATCACCTGAGTGCTTTAGCCATTAGAAAGTTATGTAATACATAGGCATAAATGGTAGCATGCACTACCAAACAGCAAGCAGAATGCTCTATCAATCAAGATTCTTTTTCTAAATTTTAAAGCTTTTCTATGTAACCTTTCAGCTTGAGAGTTATGGCTGAAAATAACCAGACATACAGTACAATACTTAAATTGGGCATATGGCCAAAAAAAAAGAAAACTTCTTTTCATTTTATCTGAGGTCCCAAAATACATAATATTGAATATGGATAATAGCACCATTTACTGCATATAACCGCTTAGCTGAGCATTGTGAGAAGAAGTTCTGTACATACAATACATTACAGGTAATTTCTTTTCTCTGATATTTTCTTCATTACTTCCTAAAAAATAAACTGGTAGAAAGCAGAAGGAAAAAGATAATTGCTTACTCAGTAAGTTGAAAGTAAAGTACCATGTTTTATACAACAGCTGGGTTCAGTAAATTTTGATTGACCCAGATATGTTGTCGGGACTTTTGGTGTTTAATATTACACATACGTTAGAGGAATGAATAACACCTTAAAGTTTCAGATACAGTATGTAAGATTCCCTAAGAAGAATGAATGAATTGTCCGGTTTAGAGGTAATTTCAGTGAAGAAGTCTATGAGAATATACCATCTGAAAGTGGGAGAGTGATGAGTGATGAGAAGTGAACCCAGGTGAATGTTCTTCACCTTGAGTTCAGAAAAATCAAGGTAATGTTTGTGAACTTTGCCAAGCTCTACAGAATCTATTGAAGTCAATGGGAAATTATATACTGAACTTGTTTTGAGTGGATCATAAATGTACAATTGTCTTTTAAGTGTCGATAGGGTTAAGGGAAAGGACCGACTATTGTGGCCAAAAATGTGATTTGAACTGTGAGACAGAAGCACTAACCACTTTGCCACCATGCCACAAACAATCAAAGATGAAGTAAAAAAATACAACAAACAGCCACAAACTAGCAATAAGTAAATAAAATACAGATTGTTGCTCCCACAGAGGCTGTGCCACGAAGAAGCAAGAGTAGGATTGACAATTCCATCGTTTGACATTGCTTGTTTGAGCACAGCGGAAACATTTTTCTGTGTATCTCATGTATCTGTGTAAATGTTTCACACATTCTCCATCCATCAAGAAAGCGCCTTGTAAACAGTAATAAATATTTTGTTCTCATTTTATTCAAGTGTTCTGTGGTTTATGATAAGGTGAGTGGAAGGCTCATTTAAGGCTTGTTTTGAGATTGTTGCTGGGCACATGACAAATTTGCCTGTATAGTTAGTCATGAGGCGTTGCAATGCCAGTGCACAGGGATTGTTGTTATCTGATCGTGTTCAGCTCTGACAGGAGAGCATACCAGCTTGGGGAGAAAAGCATATGGCCATGATATCTTTGGCAATCAGCAGCTACCCTCTAAAGCACACAAAGCTCTGATCTCTCTCTCAAAAATGTCAAATGTTACTCCTTAACAATCCGTAGATGATAATGTCTGTTAAACAAACAGATATCGCTAGCTAAGAGATGGCAAGGTCTTACATCTTGCCTGAAGAAGGGGCCAGAGTTGCCTCGAAAGCTTGCATATTGTAATCTTTTTAGTTAGCCAATAAAAGGTGTCATTTTGCTTGGCTTTTCTCTACATTCATAATGGCTAACACGGTACAACACCCTAGTACTACAGAGGACGAATAAAGCCATTCTTTAACTTACTTATTTGAACTTCACAATTGTCTTGTTAAAATGCTATATTTCATGTTTTTCTACATTTTCCCACTGTCGTCAAGCCTACCAAAATGACCATAGCACAGCCTACTCCAAGTGTACAAAAGGTTTTCACTTTGTAACTAAGGTTGTTTTTATTTCTAAGGTCATGCATTTAACCAGTTAAAAAACATCAGTTTTGCTTTTAAATGGTTATGCATTTGTCTCTGTATGCTGCAGCAATTGTTTAATAGAGCACTTCCACTGAGACAGTCATCTAATCTATAAAGTAGACAGAATCCTTTAAGAATCTATATATACAATTCACTAAGCCGCCAACAAGTAGCCACCCATGGAAAGCACGCACCGACAAGTAGCCACCCATGGAAAGCACGCAAGACAGCCACGCCCACCGTAAATAATTCACTACGCCGCCGACAAGTAGCCACCCATGGAAAGCATGCAAGACAGCCACACTCACCAACTCTAAGACCATTGGATACGACGACAACTCGCAGAGTCACGCCCACCAACTCGGACGCAGTAACTCACAACACGGGGCGTCATTCACGTTCGTCTCTGCTAGACTCCACATGCACCTCTGAGCCACGTTGACTTTTCATTACTCAACCTCAGTGGAACCTCGGTTCACACAGAGGCAGCGCCAGAGAGAGACAGAGGCACACAGGCAGCCCGACAGAGAGAGCCGCGCACACACACAGGCAGCGCCAGAGAGAGACAGACGCACACAGGCAGCCCGAGAGAGAGAGCCGCGTACACACACAGGCAGCGCCAGAGAGAGACAGACGCACACACACAGGCAGCGCCAGAGAGAGCCGCGCACACACACAGGCAGCGCCAGATAAAGACAGAGGCACACACACAGGCAGCGCGAGAGAGACGCGCACACACACACACAGGCAGTGCCAGAGAGAGACAGACGCACACACACAGGCAGCGCGAGAGACAGACCCGCACACACACAGGCAGCGTGAGACACGCACACACACAGGCAGCGGGTAGGAAGGCAGTTAAAGAATGCACTGGGCTTGATTTTGTTTTCACTTCTGTTTACAACGATCGGTTCGTAGTGTGCATTGTTGCAATGTTACCTTTCTTGGTGGTTTATTAAATTACGGATTTTTTCAAATGTTAATTTTTTTCCCTGTGCTTAAAAGTCATTAAAAAAAAGTGTTTTTAGCCAGCGGTTGGTAGCGCTATAGCGCAAACTATTGCAGTGTTAGTTTTCTCTGTTGTTCAAGGTTTTCTCAGTGTTATTCAATGTTTTTACATTTAGTTTACTACTAGCAAAATACCCGCGCTTCGCAGCGGAGAAGTAGTGTGTTAAAGAGGTTATGTAAACATATATATACAGTACATATACATATATACATATATATACATATCTACATATACACATATCTACATATACATATATATATACATACATATACACATCCACATATACATATACATATGTACATATATACATATAAATATATACATATCTACATATATATTCACATATATATACATATGCACATATATATATATAAATATAGACATACATATATACATACATACATACATACATTCACATATATATATATATATATATATATATATATATATATATATATATATATATATATATATATATTCACGGCATTCGTAGTCTGAATCACAATCTGATTGTATGGGTGGTTACCTACCAGGTAATGCTTATGGTTGGCCAGCAAGTCAGCTAACATCAGCCACGGTGCCTTCAGTTGTGAGAAGCAGATCATAGAATGGTTGAAAATAGTTTACTGTCAAATAATGCAAAGAGTACGCGACACGTGTTTCGTCCTAATTCTGGGCTCATCAGGCATACACACTCACTGCATATAGCCAAATTCCCGGGCTTCGCAGCGGTGAAGTATTGCTTTTAAATTTTAATTAAGAAGAAAAGAAAACCTTTTTAAATTGAGGGAAAATATACCAATAACAATTTGTTAAGGATCTGTTTTTTTGTGAAGCTGCCTTTACACAGCCTGTCCGCTGTTTTATAAACGAACGCCATATAAGGCCGTCTTTTCTACGTACTGCGTTCACAGTCAGTTGACGTGATTACGTGGGAGGCGTGATGACGCGATACGCAACTCCGCCTCCCACGGCCAGCAAGCTGCAGTCCATTACAGTATATGGACAAAAAAGAGGTTCCAGTTATGACTGTTACGTGTAGAATTTCGAAATGAAACCTGCCTAACTTTTGTAAGTAAGCTGTAAGGAATGAGCCTGCCAAATTTCAGCCTTCCACCTAGACGGGAAGTTGGAGAATTAGTGATGAGTGAGTGAGTGAGTGAGTGAGTGAGTGAGTGAGTGAGGGCTTTGCCTTTTATTAGTATAGATTACACTGTGCATTCTATGGTTTAATTAACTATATTTGGGTGCTTAAAAACTTAAAATATATATTTACATACAGTTTGTACAGTCTGGAACTGATTAATTGTATTTACATACAATCCTAAGGGAGAAATTGCTTCGGTTCACGACCAAATCGGTTTACGACCAGAGTTTTGGAACGAATTATGGTCGTGAACCAAGGTTCCACTGCATTCTTTTCGGTTATGACGCACGACCGCGTCCACCATCGCAAACTGTTTTACACGCCATGGTCTTAGAGTTGGTGGGCGGGTCTCCGTGAGTTTCTCTTGCAAGCGGGCACATGACCAAGCGGTGTGTATGCTTCGAGAACGAGGGTGGACGCGGCAGGACTATCTAAGAAGAGGCATGTTTGTCATGGATGTGAATCGCTGTATGAAGCGTGTAAAACAGTTTCCGAGGGGTATCCCATGGTCTTAGAGTTGGTGGGCAGGTCTCTGTCAGTTGCTCTTGCGACCGGGCACATGACCAGGCAGTGTGTATGCTTCAAGTGCGAGGGTGGACGCGACAGGACCATCTAAGAAAAATCATGTCGCGGATGTGAATTGCTGTATGCAGCGTGTAAAACAGTTTGTTTGTCACAGATGTGAATCGCTGTATGCGGCGTGTAGAACAGTTTGCGAGGGGTATCCCATGGTCTTACAGTTGGTGGGCGGGTCTCTGTTAGTTGCTCTTGCGAGCGGGCACATGACCAGGCAGTGTGTATGCTTCGAGAGCGAGGGTGGACGCGCCAGCACCATCTAAGAAGAATCATATTTGTCGCGGATGTGAATCGCTGTATGCAGCGTGTAAAACAATTTCTTTGTCGCGGATGTGAATCGCTGTATGCAGCGTGCAAAACAGTTTGCGAGGGGTATTCCATGGTCTTAGCAGTGTCTATACTTCAATGTGAATCGCTGTATGCAGCGTGTAAAACGCTGTATTGTATGATGCCCTCTCCAGAGTTACATCTTTTCATTCACCTACAGAGAAGCAACCCTCAAAACCAACCCTATTTGGACAACTGTGTCTTTCAGGAAGTGTTCACCCATCAATACATAATTATGCGGCGTATGCTACGCCGCGGGTTGGCTAGTCTTTTATAGAACACTTAATGCAAAATACAAGATGTCCAGCCACAAATACAGTATTTACTTTACTGGTCACTGTTATAAAATAAATGCCTGCATGCACTATACAGACTGTTACAGACCAAAAAAGGCACACACATGCAAATACATAATTTTTAACCATGACAAATGAAGTAAATCATAGAACATGTATAGGTACAATATGCAAATATACATGTATTACAATCTGTGATTAGCACAGTAAAGAATCGAGAGCTTTGTCTTCCCTTATAAAAAACAGTCAAACAGAGAGAGATAGAGGGATAGCTCAAAGTTTACTGACTCTCAGACATAGGTGCCTGCCAAGCAGGCAAGATATTTAACTAAATACATATAATGAAAACTCAAAAATAAGTAGAGGAGACACAAATGTCAACAAAAAACATGTTATTTGAGACATTTCTTTGTGGCACAACTATTCACGAAATTCTTACATTTTGTGAAAAAAATGTTTGTTAATATTTCATTTTATTATTGTGAGAAAATATATAACACCATATGCAAAAAATGTATATACATGTCTATATGTCTGTACATCAAGAAATATCAAATATAGAATTTTGGGTCAAAATAATCACAGCATCAATTTAAGTCCATATCGCCCAGCCCTACTGACAAGCATTGCCATTTTGGAACAGAGATGTGCACACAGACATTTCCTACAAGGACAAGAATTCATACATGTTACACATGAGTAACTGAATTATTGAGGACATCTGTACAGGGCCAGGTACCAAACTTAAAAGCTAAACTCTTTGTCAAAATAGTGTTTATGCAGTTTCCATTTTTAAATGACTAATGCATTGGTTTATGTGCTGACATCAGGAAAGTTTTTAAGATTTTTTTTTAACTATTTCTTGTTATTTACCAGTATATAGAGAATGTTACTGGTACACCATACAAGAAAGATGATGTGGATCTGTGTGGTACATTGAAATTAAATCTGATGTTGGGTAGTCCGTGAAAATGTGAATTTTCAGTATTTCTTAATGTGACTTTTACTACAGTGCTGCACAACACCCTTTATGGGGTTGGGGTTTAAACATTATTACATATTTTAGAGAGTGTTGAGTGTAAAAATCCATAACTGAAATAAATTATGTGGCCTAATTTGATCATATACTGTTGTTTCAAATTGTTTTTGATTATTACAAATAAAGGCTCATCTATATTTTAGTCTCACCCTACAATATCAGTCTGTAAAGAACATTCCTGTTTGTTAATTTCAATAATTTGATTAATATGTTTGGTTGAGATTTGAGCTATATGTTTAATATCATGCATCAGTGTCCTGCTGTGTACATTCCCCTACACAGTGACTGCTTAAATTCATCTCAAGTAAATCTACAGGATCAGAATATAGCTGAATGTCAATTACTCCATCAGAGAGGTTCAAACATGGACTAAAACTAGTTAAAGTTTAGTTAAGGCTTGGTCTTGGACTCAATCGTGATGGCACTATCATTTGGACATGGTCTTGACAACCCCCACCTTTATAATCGGTCTTTAATCGCTATTAGCTGCAGTCTTGGACTCGGCAAAGGTGACCTTGACTACAATACTACTTTGCCATGAATCTGAGATATGTTGTCCTACAGAAATGGAAAGTTCTCTCTGTAATGTAAGTGTTCATTGTTAGTGTCATATGTAAATCTGACTTGTTTTTGCTAGGGTTTTTTTTCCTCTTTATTCTTTAACCTTCAGTCCCATTTATGGCTGATTATAACAAAAGGAGGCTGAACACTAAAGAGACTTTTACTCTGACACCGTACGAGGTTTCCATTTTAGCCAATTTATGTCAGAATTCTTGGTTGGGTGTTAGTTTGACTGCCATCTCTTTTCTTATTTATTAATTAGTCTAAGCCCTAGAAGATTTTGAATCTTAGGTCAATCACTTTCCTTGTATTTTTTCTGTGTCTGCAAGGGTTTGTTTCATATTCTAAAGATTTGCATTTTAGGAGAATTGGCAATTCTAAAAAGAGACTCTTCTGACAAGATCAGATGCAAAAAAGAAGGTACCACCTCTGGATAAGACTCCAATCTAACACCGAGCAACCTATATTGCACATTTTAGAGATGTGGGAGGAAACCAAAAAAAATATCTATATATCAGAGAAATTTCAAAACATAGGAAAGAGAAAATTAACCTGCATAGATCAGGAATTTAAATAATGAATACCTACAGTGCCAGTAAGGTCAGTATTAATAAAATATCACCAATTTCTTGATTAACTATTAAATTATTTATTTCTGCAAGCAAAAAAAGGGTGAAACATTTGATACATGAGTTTAATAACTGATTCAAATTATGCAAATTGCATTTCAGGGATTTAAAGTATTTTGTTAAGATTGTTTTAAATATAAAGCTCTTTTATTTGTTTTTTCATTCCTTTTTAGTACCAGGACAGAAAAATCATTTGACTTATTAAAAAGTTTTAATGAAATAGAATACAGATTTTTTTAAACCAAAGAAGCAATTTTACTAGTATATTACTGAAATGTGAATTTTGAATGATAACCTTTCTGAAATTAAAAATTGCATTTATTAAAGATGCTTGACAATATAAAATGTAACCAATCTCTAAAAAATAGAGGTCAAATGAAACAACTAAACAGTATGACCTAGACATGTGATTTTCTTTCAAGCTCAAACCTAATGAAATATATTAACTGACTGCTATTAAACAGTGTTTTGGAAAGTAAATAATAAAGGTAAAAGAAAAACCTAATAAATGCAGACATACCTTATATCCAAAACAGGTACAATCTTGGGCATAATAAAGCTTTTATTTAAACTGTGACATGAAAAGTTATACCAGTTGTATATTACAGAAGTATACTCCTATGGCTAGGATATTCGGCAAAGTAGAGAAAACTGATCTAGATTATTTTACTTTTTCCAGAAGGTATTTCATCTTGAAAAACATAACCCTTAGTTTTCGATATGTAGCAGTATGTGTCCTGCATATGTGAAAGAAAAATTCCTCACTGTACTCAGTATTTATGTTTGACACTTGGACATTAAAATATATTTGTAAAGAAGAAAATGCAGAAAAATGCTATTTGAAGACTAAACAAATGAAAAATAAAATTAAACTCAAATACTTACCCATCATTTGAACATGTTAAAAACTCCTCCTTGATTTTGGGATGCCAGCATCCACCATTCAACATTGCAGTATGCCCCTGAAAGTAAGAAAAATTTTGCATTACCTACATGTAAAATTTATTCAAATACTTAACATTATTCAGCATAAAATTATGGGAACTTTTTTAATGTAAATAAGTAGAAAGAAATGTCACCAAATGAACATTTGCATAAAGAATTAATATTAAAAAATAATATGCCCAAGGCTTCTTAAGTAACTCAGTGGTACGTCTAACTAAAAGGTACTATATTAAACATTCAAATCTAAGAAAAGGAAATAAAACCTTACTACCACCTTGATCCCAACACAAATGTTTTCCAAAATTAAAGAATACTGAGAGACCCTTTTCAAAAAAATGACAAATACTTTCATCAAGATTGTGCCTTTGTTTGAAAGCACTGAGACAGAAAATGCATTTAAGTAAAACATTGCTCGTTTTTCTGCCACTGTCTTATTGATAGATTTATAGAAATCTAATTAAAATATACACAGTACAGAATCACCCTTCTCATACAACATAATGAATGTCAGTTTTTGGAAAGCACTTTAAAAAAACACCTTCCTAAACCTAAGTTTGTAGATTCATGAGGGCCCCTTCAACAATGTTAACATTGCCCATAGGTCTTTTAGCTCCAATGGGGGGCAAAAAAAAAAAAAAAAGTCAAATTATAAAAATCATGTATGTATGTATGTATATATATATATATATATATATATATATATATATATATATATATATATATAGATGAGCCCAGAATTAGGGCAAAACATGTGTCGCGTACTCTTTGCATTATTTGACAGTAAAAACTATTTCAACCATATATAGAGAGAGACGGTTGTCCTTCTGGAAGGTTCTCCTCTCTCCAAAGAGGACCTCTGGAGCTCTGACAGAGTGACCATCGGGTTCTTTGTCACCTCCCTGACTAAGGCCCTTCTCCCCCGATCGCTCAGTTTAGATGGCTGGCCAGCTCTAGGAAAAATCCTGGTGGTTTCGAACTTCTTCCACTTACGGATGATGGAGGCCACTGTGCTCATTGGGACCTTCAAAGCAGCAGAAATTTTTCTGTAACCTTCCCCAGATGTGTGCCTCGAGACAATCCTTTCTCAGAGGTCTACAGACAATTCCTTTTTGACTGCATGCTTGGTTTGTGCTCTGACATGAACTGTCAACTGTGGGAACTTATATAGACAGGTGTGTGCCTTTCCAAATCATGTCCAATCAACTGAATTTACCACAGGTGGACTCCAATTAAGCTGCAGAAACATCTCAAGGATGATCAGGGGAAACAGGATGCACCTGAGCTCAATTTTGAGCTTCACGCCAAAGGCTGTGAATACTTATGTACATGTGCTTTCTCAGTTTTTTTGTTTTTAATAAATTTGCAAAAATCTCAAGTAAACTTTTTTCACGTTGTCATTATGGGGTGTTGTGTGTAGAATTCTGAGGAAAAAATGAATTTAATCCATTTTGGAATAAGGCTGTAACATAACAAAATGTGGAAAAAGTGATGCGCTGTGAATACTTTCCGGATGCACTGTATCTATAACAGATTACTTAGTGCAGAGTCACATATAGGCCTGGGTAAAAATATTGATTTTCCAATTAATTAATTTTCATTTAAAGAATTCGATATTGATTCTTAAAATCTCAAGATCGATCTTGTGAATCTCTATCTTTCTCAATAACTACAGGGTGAGCCAAAAAGAAGTACCATATTTCAAATGTTTACTCTACAAAAAAGCTACAAGTTAAAATACATTTAATTACGATACAAGAAAGGGTACACAAATAGATTTTTTTTACTATGTTTTAAAAATGATGTCTTCAAGGTGGTGGCCATCATTAGTGATACACTCTTCAAGATGATTTCCCAACGCTCGCATGACTCATTCGGCCATTTCAAGGGGAATAGCAGAGATTTTATGGTGAATAGCGTCTTTAAGGGCTTCAAGGTTCGACTTGAGATAGCCCCACAAGAAGAAATTGCATGGAGCGAGACCAGACGAATCTGAAGGGCCACCCAACATCGCCACGCAGGGAGATTAGCTTCCCAAGAAACATCTCCCACAAAACCTGCATGGATCTCTACTCCGTATGAGCTGTTGCTCCATCCTCTTGAAACCAGGCATCCACCACATCCAGTTCTTCCAGTGGCGGCCGCAAAAAGTTCTCTAGCATTTCAATGTAATTTTCTGAAGTGACGGTGACTGTTGCTCCCCCCTCCTCAAAAAAGTAAGGGCCTACAATGGCAAATTCTTCAACAGTGCACGGTGTAACACGCTCTCTGTGCAGGGGTCTCTGAGGGTTGGTTTCAGCCCAATCTCGAATGTTTGGCTTATTTACGCAACCATTCAAATGGAAATGTGCCTCATTGCTACACATGACAATGGCATCTCGATGAACGGTTTGCAGAATGTTCACACACAACTCTCTACAGCTCAACCAGTCTTTCTCACGGAGTTCCTGCACTACCATCACTTTGTATGGATGGAAATTAAGGTTCTCATGCAGAATCCTCCTCAAAGACATGTTGGAAATGCCTAAGGCAGAAGCATATTTGCGCGCTGAACGTCTAGGAGACTGCAAAATAGATGCCCTTACATCTTGGTTGTTTTCAGCTGTTCGTACAGTCGGAGGACGGTCTGGAGATTTTCTGTTCAATTATTTTACCCGTCTGTCTAAATTTAGCCACCCACTGAAGAATTGTTTTCTGATTTGGGACGTCAGGAATGCTCAAGTGTGTTCGTAAGGCGCATTGCGTAGTGATGATGTATTCACATTGTTTTTGAGGAACGCTTCGACAGCAAACGCACAGTGCGCACCGGACCAAGGGATGTTGTCAACTGAAAACTACAAGGGATCGCCTATCAAAGGACCCCCACCCCAACCCACTCAGCTGCTTCTACCTCGCGCAATGATCTTCAGAAATGTGATACTTCATTTTGGCTCACCCTGTATATGTAGATTTTTGCTTATCTTCATTTTTGGCGTTCAATGTAGCAGGTGGCGCTAATGCAATAGTTAAGATCTTCTACGGAAAAAGCACTTTACTTGTTCACACAAAATGATGTGTCCTCTTTAACTGAAAATCAGGTGTGTGGAGTTACTATGTAATCAAACAGTGTGTTGGTAAAGAACAGCTGGATAAAAGCAAAGCCATATTTAAGCTGTGAAAACTCAGACATTAATTATTGTTGTAACACAACAAATTTGATAAATAATTTATCCCAACGTCCCCCATAAATGTAATCTCATTTGACATCCACATGAGTCTACAGTGGACATGGCGAGTAGCTCCAAGGTTCCATTTAATTTGCTTTGTCCCCAAAAAAAATAACAATCTATAGCAGTTTTTAGTTGTAAAGATAAGAGACCCTAAAGATAAAAGGCCCTAAAATGCACTACACCCAGCAAAGCAAGCATGCAATTGTTGTAATTTTCAGAGTAACCTGCAATACAAAATGCAGCATGTGCTCAAAGCAGCTGACTTGAAGTAGCTCCGTAATAGTGGCATTATCAGTCTCAATGGCTGGTTCATTTTCTTTTATGTTCCATTCATTCAATGCCACTGTCAACAAGCATTAGCTCTAGATCCTCATTATAAAACGCTTTCTTTTCTCTGAAGACTGTAAGGACACACTTTTGAGACTGATTAATGTGACTATTTATCTATCTATTACAAGTTAGCAACTGAAGATATGTGTAACTTGTAGAACTGCAGAAAGACGAGTCTTCCAGCTGTATCATTAATTTTAACTACTTCAAGATTTTAAATGTCAAGTAGGGTGTGATATTTGCCCGGACACCACCAGTCGGAGACCACATCTTTATCCAAATGTATGCTTCATTTTCTTCTCCACACAACAACACTACTTAGTCCCGCACAACTCAAAACGTGCTTCTAGCCCCAGTCTCCCTTCTCCTGGGCCTTCTCTCTCCTTGTCCCTGGGCCACCTGTCCTCTCCAGGAGCTTCGTCCTGCTCCTGCTCCCGACTCCAGCTCAATGACAGGAGGGAGGCGGCCCCATTTATCCTCACCTGGATGAGCTCCAGGTGCCCTACCTGACGTCATGTCCTGGTATGGCGTCAGGAGAGCACCCGGAAGCACTCCGGGTGACCCTGGAAGGATCGTCCTCCATGGGTGTGGCGGAAGTGAATAAGTCCCGGGCTCCATGAGGCTCGGGGTGCCCCCTGGCGGTGACCAGAGGCCCCAACGGTCTTGAGCCTCCCTGCTCCCCTTCCGTGGGCCTCTTCTACTCCAGGGCGGTTGCCCCCTCGCAGCCCGGAGGATAAATATGCCACGACCCAGTCCTTCCAGGCGTCCCGGCCGGGTCTGACCCCCAGCCGCGTACCACAAGGGGAATACATTTGGCTAACAATTTAGATGAAGGGTGTCTATATGGTGATTCATAACACAGGAATATGTTATAGAATAACATTTACTATTTAAGAAGCAAAATTTGATTATTTTAAAATAATATTCGCAAGATATATATTTTTATAAAATAGATGCCATTGCATTGTATTAAAACAAAGAGTGCCCTCTCACCCCAATATGTGTGGACTCTGTTGTGGCACTACATACTGAATGTTAGTTAATTAATGGTGATTTCTGAATTAGTGCAGTGCAATTAGCACATTTTTTTTTAAAACAGTAAAGATATTTGTTCCACATATTTCAAATACTGATGTTAACTGTTCATTACTAATCAAGTATTTCTTCTTAAATGTCTTTCCATGCTTATGCATATATTATGAAATCACCCTTCAAATAAAGTGTTACGGAAATTTGTCACATTATATTAATGTTCTCTATGCATGGTTAAGTAATTTCTAAAAAAGCCACCACTTCATATTTATCAGTGCACACTAATTCAGTCAAGGTAAAATCAATATCAAATCAAATTGGGGCATTGTGAATCAGAATCGAATTGAATCAGGACATTAGTGCCGATACCCAGTTCTAGTCACATATTGTTAAATAATCAGAAACAAGCTTACACCTGAACACACAGAGATGCTTCTGTTCATCAAAACGAATCTGCCACTTACCTTTCCATACTAATCCTAGACCTATCCAGAGGCAGGTGTCCCTCAATGACTTTTGACCTATATACCTTTACACTACAAAACTAGCTATCTTAAAAAATGTGATATCAGTAAGATAAATGTTCTTGTTATGTTTAGCTAAATTCCCGTGAACACTGTCTTGTACAATTACATCCCATGTTGAAACACTTTAAACAATGTTGGTTTGGTTTACATACATTAATTGTATGTATGTATTGTTTTTTTCTGTGAAATTTGTGCACTTTTAAAATGGTGTTTTAAACTATTCTATGGGATGTACTCTACTTTGAGTTATTTGTTCAATTCTGAATGGTTCTGTTTCAAGTTATGAGTCTTATATTTGATGCTAACAGTGAAATTGCCAGTTGATGGACACAGTATTTATTTATTATCTTCCAGACTTCAGGCTCACTGCAGTGGTGTCTGTATTAGTACCAGCAAGAACTAAAAAGTATCAGTAGTCGTATTGGTCTGAGAAAAATGGTATTGATGCACCACTAAGTGATACAATAGCCAAAATGATAGAAATGTATTAGATTAAATTAGATTAGAAAAACTTAACCCCAAGGGAAAATTCACACGCATACAGAAGCAGAAATATAAAAAGGAGGGAGACAGACTAAAATGACAGATAATACAGTCAATCAATCATTTGATGTGTCAGTGCGGGTTAGCTCCATGCTTCATGTTGTGTTTAGGGAGCCTCTTTAACCTGCCACCATTGATAATGTAGCCAAGGATGAGTCGGGCAAATGAGAACACTCACAATTAGCAAGGGGTAGTTGCAAAAATAACAGTGCTTTTATTTAAAATTCAAAATAAACAGCGTTCCAATAAATAGTGGAGTACTTCTCACCATAAACAAACAATCTATAAAAACTAACAGTGTCTATATGAATGGTTGTAGAGAAAAGCCAAGCAAAATGACACCTTTAATTGGCTAACTAGAAAGATTACAATATGCAAGCTTTCGAGGCAACTCAGGCCCCTTCTTCAGGCAAGATGTAATACATCTTGCCTGAAGAAGGGGCCTGAGTTGCCTCGAAAGCTTGCATATTGTAATCTTTCTAGTTAGCCAATAAAAGGTGTCATTTTGCTTGGCTTTTCTCTACATTCATAATGGCTAACACGGTACAACACCCTAGTACTATATGAATGGTTAAAAGAGTTCAATAAATATTTCTTTAAAACTAGAGGTTAAAAAAAATCAAAGACTGTTCTTTAAAATTCACACATCTCAACACTGACTTCTACAAGCCGATCTCTCCTAAGCTTACCCCATATGGATTCTGGCAACCAAGGACATGCCCAACTGACAGGTGCAGTCAATCATATCCAAGCTCGGGTCCCCATTGCCAGGCCCACAGCAACCATGGGGCACCACACAGAGCCGCACACATCCCCTTTCGCTAGTCCCTAGGTTTCTGCGGGAAACCCTGCATGTCGGGCTGCTCCTACTCCCTGACGATCGCTCAATAGGAGTGCCCCTTCCTCGGCTTCAGGCTCCGGCGGCCCTGAGGCTCACTCCTGACAACTTGTTTTCATTCACTTCAGCCGGGCTCTCTCTCCAGTCTCTCTCTCTTGACTCTCCCATTACCTTCTCTCCTTTCTCTTTAAACCTCCATGCCTTCTTTCATCTTTTGTTTTCTATTCCTACTCTTTCCTCTCCTTCAGCACAGCACATATTCCAACCTTGCTTCCCCATCTTACCCCTCATAGGTCTTGCAGTCGGTGGAGACTTCAGCAGCTGCAGTCCCTTCCTCATCTGGCTCTCAACACAAATGTCTCCTTCAGCACTTCTGCCATTCCGCTACAAGCCAGCTCCCCAGTCTTCCTTACTCCCAAAAGCTGGCACCTACTGGATCCATAGAGGGAGATCTCAATCATTCCCCACTACCCCTCAGCTGATCAACAGGGGATTGTCAATGACCGGTTCCCCCACAGGGCTCTGACCACCTGCCTCTCCTCCTCTGTACAGTCTGACTCCAAACTTCTGCACTGCCACTCTTTTTTCTTCTTCTTTCCTTTTTGCTTTCCCCTTCTATTCGGCCTCTCACCTCTCATATCCCTCCAAGAACACAGCAATGAAGCAATCAAGATAGGCCACACCCTCAATCACTACACCAACCCCCTGCAGCCACGCAAGCATGCATACCCAAGGGAAGCAAGCTGGCTATTATTTATTTATTTAAGATGATAAGCCAGTGGTTAATTAATTAATGTATATTGTGCGGAAATTTCAAAATTAACTTTGTGGGAACTGTGTTATCCACACAAAATTTGATGTAGTTTGTGATACCTTCTGACCTTCTTTCTCTTTCTTTCTTTCCTTCCAAGGACACGAAGTGGAAGCAGACAATGGCCGACGGTGAGATGGAGCACATTGTCAAAGAACTCCAGGCCCTCGATAACCAGATCCAGAAACTCCAGTCCAGATGGAGGCACCTGGGGGAACTGAAGGCTCGCCTACTGAAAGAGTCCTCCCAAACTTCTGAGATTGTCGCACAAAATTGTAATCAGCAACCTCGACTCCACGCTGTGCCACTCACTTTCAGGGCCAAGTGAGTTTTACCCCCGCGCCTCATTGGTGCAAAGACATCAGCGATGAGTGAATCGTCCTGTTTCAGGTATGCAGGCAGGGGTTTAAGGCTAGATCACCTCCATCGGCTCAGGCGAACATCTCCACCTAGAATCGGTTTGACCCTCTTCGCTCCAACACTGTGCCGGCAACCCCAGGTGATGTACAGTGGGTACGGAAAGTATTCAGACCCCCTTCAATTTTTCACTCTTTGTCATATTGCAGCCATTTGCTAAAATCATTTAAATTCATTTTTTCCCTCATTAATGTACACACAGCACCCCATATTGACAGACAAAAAAAAGAATTTTTGAAATTGTTGCAGATTTATTAAAAAAGAAAAACTGAAATATCACATGGTCCTAAGTATTCAGACCCTTTGCTCAGTATTTAGTAGAAGTACCCTTTTGAGCTAATACAGCCATGAGTCTTCTTGGGAAAGATGCAACAAGTTTTTCACACCTGGATTTGGGGATCCTCTGCCATTCCTCCTTGCAGATCCTCTCCAGTTTTGTCAGGTTGGATGGTAAACGTTGGTGGACAGCCATTTTTATTTCTCCCCAGAGATGCTCAATTGGGTTTAAGTCAGGGCTCTGGCTGGGCCATTCAAGAACAGTCACAGAGTTGTTGTGAAGCCACTCCTTCGTTATTTTAGCTGTGTGCTTAGGGTCATTGTCTTGTTGGAAGGTAAACCTTCGGCCCAGTCCGAGGTCCTTAGCACTCTGGAGAAGGTTTTTGTCTAGGATATCCCTGTACTTGGCTGCATTCATCTTTCCCTCGATTGCAACCAGTCGTCCTGTCCCTGCAGCTGAAAAATACCCCCACAGCATGATGCTGCCACCGCCATGCTTCACTGTGGAGACTGTATTGGACAAGTGATGAGCAGTGCCTGGTTGTCTCCACACATACCACTTAGAATTAAGGCCAAAAAGTTCTATCTTGGTCTCATCAGACCAGAGAATCTTATTTCTCACCATCTCAGAGACCTTCAGGTGTCTTTTAGCAAACTCCATGCGGGCTGTCATGTGTCTTGCACTGAGGTATGTGTGGAGACAACCAGGCACTGCTCATCACTTGTCCAATACAGTCTCCATAGTGAAGCATGGCGGTGGCAGCATCATGCTGTGGGGGTATTTTTCAGCTGCAGGGACAGGACGACTGGTTGCAATCGAGGGAAAGATGAATGCGGCCAAGTACAGGGATATCCTAGACAAAAACCTTCTCCAGAGTGCTAAGGACCTCAGACTGGGCCGAAGGTTTACCTTCCAACAAGACAATGACCCTAAGCACACAGCTAAAATAACGAAGGAGTGGCTTCACAACAACTCTGTGACTGTTCTTGAATGGCCCAGCCAGAGCCCTGACTTAAACCCAATTGAACATCTCTGGAGAGACCTAAAAATGGCTGTCCACCAACGTTTACCATCCAACCTGACAGAACTGGAGAGGATCTGCAAGGAGGAATGGCAGAGGATCCCCAAATCCAGGTGTGAAAAACTTGTTGCATCTTTCCCAAGAAGACTCATGGCTGTATTAGCTCAAAAGGGTGCTTCTACTAAATACTGAGCAAAGGGTCTGAATACTTAGGACCATGTGATATTTCAGTTTTTCTATTTTAATAAATCTGCAACAATTTCAAAAATTCTTTTTTTTGTCTGTCAATATGGGGTGCTGTGTGTACATTAATGAGGGAAAAAATGAATTTAAATGATTTTAGCAAATGGCTGCAATATGACAAAGAGTGAAAAATTGAAGGGGGTCTGAATACTTTCCATACCCACTGTATTTGTGATTGGAGATTCTATCGTACAAGACGTAAACATTTCTTGTCCTAAACAGAAATCTTATGTTTCTTGTTTTCCCAGTACTTGTGTTAGAGATGTTATGAGAAGAGCGCCAACAGTCTTCAAGAGGCACAAGAACAGGGCACTGGGATCTATCATAATACATGCCAGGGTAAACGACGTGAGATACCGACAGTCGCAGATTCTTATGGTGGACTTCACAGCACTTATTAATGCAACGAAGGAAAGCACCCTGGCTGCAAGAATCTTCATTTCGGGTCCCTTACCTCTGGTTAGAAAATAAACTGAGTACTATAGTTGTCTACTGGCATTAAACATCTGCTTGAAAGGCTTCTGCAAGGGACAAAACATCAGGTTCGGGGACAACTGGGATCTCTTCTGGGAGAGGCCGCATTTCTTCAGGCAGGATGGTCTGCATCATAATAGATTTGGCGCCTGGGTCCTCCCCAAAAACATCTCTCAGGTACTTTGTCTCTCTTGACTATGTACTTTAATTCTAATTCTTTCCATAATGCCTTGCTACAGAAAATTCTGTAGTGAACTCTTCTTCAGAAGTGCACTGCATCAATACTTTAATAACCAACCTCAGTTCATGTAAAAAATCCTGACAGTGCATCATAAATGTGAATAATTTAATTACGAATTCACCGCTAGATGTGCACTTTATTAAAATTATAACAACATACCATAGATTAAATAAAAAATCTGCAAAAAGCAGCACTAATACAAATAACTTAATTACCATTTTGAACAGCCATAACACTCCAACAATTCAGTTCTCCTCCTCCGAGACCTTAAATATGGCCTTATTAAATGTTAGAGCATTAACCAACAGGATATATTATTCAACAAACTTATTAGTGATAGGAAAATCGATTTTATTGCATTAAGTGAAACGTGGCTCAGCTCTGATGGTGCGGCTGTTTTAATCGAATCTGCACCTCCAAATTAGAGCTTTACTCATATGGATCGCCAAGGTAAAAAAGGTGGCGGTATAGCAAATATTTACTCGAGCCGGTTAAAGTGTAAAGATGTCAGATTTGGTACATTCAAGTCTTTTGAGTATCTTACTGTTGTTATTAGTGATGCACTGATATGGAAATTCTGGGCGATACCGATAACCGATATGTGTTTGTCCATCTTTGCCAATACCGATAACCGATGGCCGATATTTGTTTTTTATTTACTTCAGGTTTGAATGTTTTAGTTATGCTGAAAATTATGTATTATCAAAGAAACAACAGTAGCATGTGAAACAGAAATTAACTTATTTTTATTAACTTGCCTACTTTTATGCTCTTCTTTGCTATTGATAGAGGCAACCAGTACTTTCTGTGGGGGAAAAAGAGCAAGATATGGCCCTTCTCTATAGAAAAAATACTCCAGGTCATGTACAAAAATCTTCTTAACATACACATCCTGGGTAACTTAAGCAAATCAAGACATCATGCCATTACAGAACATGGAATTGGGTATATTAACAAAAAAGTGAATGCATATACTTTGTGCCATAATCAGACATATATTACTTAAGTAAAACTAAAATTAAAGGTACAATGAAAATTAAAGGCTAAGGCCAGTAACACTGGTCTTAGGTTGGCTTTTTTAAAAGCACAAACAGTAGGTTTTTCTTAACAAAAAGAAGCATTTCTGCCTTTTCATCAGCATGTCTGTTTTTCTTTTCATTTACTATATATGACACAGCTGAAAAAAGGCATTCACTGTCTACACTGGTACAAAGTGCCGACAGATACTTGATCGTTGCCTTAGCCAAGGTTGGGAAACGGGCTGCATTGCTTTTCCAATACTGGAGGGCGCAGTTATTTCTGGAAATAGGGGGCTTGCTGAGATAGTTATTCAGCTGAATTTAAAAAAACAAATTTATAAACGTTTACCTGTATTATAATAAAAAAATAATAAATTATTATTAGGTTGACCAGATATGTGGTAAAGAAAAACAGGACAACTGCCTGTACCAACCACCACCATTGCCCACTAAATTAAATTCCTCCAATATATTTCCACAGTGACACGACTAAAATGGAAAAAAACCCAAACTGCGCCGCTACAATAACAGTTTTGTAGGCAATCTGGCAAATAATTTTAAAAACCTGACGAAAAATACGAGGTGATGCCATTACTGTGTTCCTTTTTTTCTCAGCTAATGTTTGCCCCACACTCGTGCACTGTCCCAGCAAGCCACCTCTCAGTGCCGACTGTGAGTTTCTGGAAAATGCACAAGGATATTGATTGGATATCAGGAAGCTGCAGTGTATGGCTCATTTTTTTGTTTTTTTTTAATTCTGGACGTCTGATAATCCTAACTAGTATGATTATTGTTAATAATTTTATGATTCTGTTATTTTAACTCGGCGGCAGTTGAACGTGGTTTTGCAGCTGCATAAGAATTTTCTTCAAGAATTTCTTCATACATCTCCAGCAATGAAGCAGCAACATCTCTCCGAGTTCAAATCTTTTTCTCTTGTTGTTGCTGTTTGCATTTCCTTCACCAGCTGACTTCTCGACCAGTTGTTTCTCAACTGCTTCTTACGCTTGTTTTTTTTGGTATCTCAGTCACAAAATTGATCTTTGCGCCGTGGATTAAAGACAGTAGATTGGCAGTATAGTGACTCGAAGAATGCACCACTGAAGCATTTTGTGACAGTCTCCAAAAGTGTGATTTTCGTCATCTGAACTCCGGAATCTGTCTTGTCACACTTGCTAAGCAGACTTTTAAGCGCTTTAACAGACGGAATCACATCCGTCAACAATTATAAATGAATGCGCACTTATGTCGGCACGACATGCTGAAGCATTCTTGCTGTTTGTGTTTCTCTCAGCCATGTGCTTAAAATGAGTAACTATTCACCTCCCAATGGCAAAACAGTCGGAGATGCTTCTCTGGCTCAATAAGCCTTCATTTACAGCAAGCTACAAAGTATGAGCCTTGCAGTTTAAACTTTTAATGGTACTTTATTCAAGAGCATTTGCCATATTCCGAGCATTGTCATGAAGCACAACGTGCACATTACTTTTTGAAATGTTCCACTTCGTTAACATGGAATCGAAAGCTTGTGCATGAAAGTTGCATAATGAGAACTCTTTTTGCCTCAACATTTTCATCAATCCAGTGTGCCATTAGACTCAACATATTCATGGGGCTGACTTCAGAGCTCCACATATCTGTAGTGAAGCTAATGCTGGTGACATTGTTTCTTAAAAGCTTGTAGATATGTGTAGCAATCAAATCATATAATGCAGGCAGTGAGACATCTGCAAAGTAACCCCGGCTTGGAAGAATGTACTGGGCGAGGTTCTGAATGATGTAGTAGCTGGCGAAATCCCTCGTCCTCATCTAGGGAAAAAGGTTGGTCAGTAGATTGGTTAGTAGTTATGCCTTTAGCTCTGGTGCTGTCTTGAGGAAATGTCTTCAAGTGCTGAAGGGTTTGCTATATGAGGCTACCGCTAGAGTCTGATTTAACTTTTGGTTTGGTAGCATTAGTTGCTAAAATTCCGTGTATAATTTGTTACGATGGTTCTTCAGATGGGTAATTAAATTTTGAAATTGATACTGAAAGATTTCATTCTAAAGTCTCCTCGCATTTTCTCATTTTTGCAGGCAGAGCAGGATAGGAATTATGTTGTCTTTATTTTTCACAGAAAAATATGACCACACGGCTGACATGTTGCTTTACTAACGATATCTGCCCAAAGAGTAAATAACGCGCGTAGTGCTCCTGTCAGTAAAACTAGGAGACCCCTTTTTTATTTTATTTTATTTTTATTTTTTTTTGTGAGCACATGGGGCTGTGCTTGCATGCATGATTTTCTGCAGCTTAATATCTGTCTCACTGAACAATGAAAAAAAACCACTTAATTATTTAGTGAACTGACAATGTTGCTAAGCCCAAATTATATCAGTTGGTAGTATTGGTTTAAATGTACACATCTGACCGATTTCAATGTCGTAATTTTTAATAAACATCAACCGATAACAATACAGTTTCCGATATATCGTGCATCTCTAGTTGTTATTCATGGAGTTTCTCAGTCTCTAGTATTGTCCGTGTATAGACCTCCTAAATATATTGCGCCTTTCTTTGAGGAATTCTCGGATTGTGTCAATTATAATTACCAGCTATGACAGGTTCCTAATAGCTGGAGACTTTAATTTTCATATCAATAATCAGTGTGACCCGAAAACAAAATAAATCTTGAACCTCCTGCACCCTTGATCTGAGCCAGCATGTTAGTCAGCCAACACACAAAGGAGGGCACACGTTGGATTTAGTGATTACTAATGGACTAAAAGTTGATGTGAGGCAGATTGTGGATATCTGTTTATCAGACTATTTTCTCTTACTATTTAATATAGAAATACTGATACACAAAATTAATGAGAAGCATATTGCATATTGTTAAAAAATGCTTTGATTCATATGCAGCTTCAAAGTTTACAAACATTTTAAGCAACCAGTCCGTTTGTAATGCTTACTACAATAGTGATAATAATGTAAATAGTAAGATGGAAAATTTGAATACTAAAGCGAGAGTTGCCGTTGACATAGTCGCTCCTGAAAATACACTTAAAAAATCCTCCAGCACTGTTAAACCATGGAAGACTCAAAGAGTGTCTGATTAAAGAAAACATGCCGGAGAGCTGAGCGTAAATGGAGAAAAACTAAACTGATTATCCACTATGAGATATTGAAGGATAAAATAAAAGAATACAACAACTAAGTCCATCTTGAGAGGCAGTGCTATTTTTCTGAAATTATAAATAACAATGCTAATAATCCAAGAGTTTTATTCGCTACAATTGATCGTTTGCTAAACCCTGGTTACTCAATGGAATGCCTCCTAAAAACTTCCAGTGAAACTTGTGAGGCTTTTGCAATATTTTTTAATCACAAATTTAATGATATTAGAAATAATATAGTACATCCCCCAATACTGATCCTCTTAATCCCTGGTATTCCACTTTAAGCAAATTTAATTCTTTCACCAGGATAGATTTACCCGATTTATATTAAAATAATTTCTCAACTGAGACCCTTCACCTGCACCCTTGACCCAATACCAACAAGATTTTTCAAAGAAGTATCTGATGTGCTAACTGAGAATGTTCTTCACATAGTAAATTCATCATTAGATATGGGGGTCTTCCCAGCCTGTCTTAAGACTGCTGTTGTTAAACCCCTGCTCAAGAAAAATAATCTTGACTCCTGTTTATGAAAATTTTAGACCTATTTCTAACCTGCCTTTCTTAAGTAAAATCCTACAAAAGGCAGTCTATCACAATACAGAAACTGACCTCGTTAAAGTAGTAAATGACTTGTGGGTAAATGCAGATAGAGGCCGTTTATCTGTTCTCATCTTCTTAGATTTGAGTGCCGCCTTAGTCAGTGGGTGGGCCTCTCTGGCAGTTTCTAAATTGGTTTGAGTCTTACTTGACTGGTAGAAAATTCTTTGTTAGTTGTGGTAATTATACTTCAAAGACGCACGATATTCTGTATGGTGTTCCACAAGGATCTATCCTGGGTCCACTGCTTTTTTGTGATCTATATGCTTCCATTAGGTCAGATTATCTTAAGGCACAACATGAGCTACCATAGCTATGCTGATGACACACAACTGTATTTATCAATAGTGCCTGATGACCCCGACTCTCTTGTCTCTCTTGACACAATGTCTTACTTGTGTTTCTCAATGGATGAGTAGTAGTTTTCTCAAACTAAATAAGGAGAAATCGGAAATGATTGGCAAAAATGATTATAATGAGGGTATTAGAAATAAACTTGATTCATTAGGCTTAAAAGCTAAGACAGAGGTAAAGAATTTAGGGGTAATTATTGACTCTGACCTAAATTTTAAATAACATAATAATCAGATTACTAAGGACAGCATTTTTTCACTTAAGAAAAATAGCAAAAATTAGACCCCTTATAATTTTGCAAGATGTGAAAAATTATTCAATAACAATTCTCAGGACTACCCAAAAAAGACATCAATCGATTGCAACTAGTCCAGAATGCAGCTGCCAGAATCTTAACTAGGAAAAGAAAATCCAAGCACATCTCTCCAGTTTTGTTGTCACTACATTGGTTACCTGTGCCATTTAGAACTGACTTTAAAATACTGCTTATGGTTTACAAAGCCTTAAATAATCTCGCTCCATCCTATATCCATCTATATACCTGCGCTTGGGAAAGCAGATCATAACCTGGTTCTGCTTCAGCCTCACTACAAACCAAGAGTGAGGGAGCTACCTACAACCACACGCTCATTTAGGAAGTGGTCCCCTGAGGCACAGCAGGCTCTGAGAGACTGCTTTGGAACTACGGACTGGAATATCCTGCAGGGATCACATAGTGAGAACATTGAGGAGGTTGTTGACTGCACTACTGACTACATCAACTTCTGTATGGACATTGTAGTTCCAGTAAGAACAGTACGCTGCTATGCTAACAACAAGCCATGGATTACAAGTGACATCAAGGGCCTTTTGAACCAGAAGAAAAGGGCTTTTAAAGGCGGTGATCAGCATTAACTCAAGCACGGGCAGAAGGAACTCAAGAGTCCAGCTCAGGGCGGCGAAGGAGCAGTACAGGAGAAAGCTGGAGCAGAAGTTGCAGAATAACAGCATGAAGGAAGTGTGGGATGGGATGAAGATCATCACTGCCTGCAGCTTGAAGCGGGGTGCCACCATCGAGAGAGACGTGAAGAGAGCAAACCAAATGAACAACTTCTTTAACAGGTTTGACCACCCTAACCCACTCTCACCACGGAGTACTACACCCTCCACCCATCCTTCTGCTGATACCAGCATAGGAGAGACATCCCCACCCACAATTACAGCAGCACAGGTGAGCAGAGAGCTGAGGAGACTTCGTGCCAGCAAAGCAGCGGGTCCAGATGGAGTACCGCCACGACTGCTGAAGGTCTGTGCGCTGGAGCTGGGGAGTCCTCTACAGCACATCTTCAACCTTAGCCTGGAACAGGGGAGAGTCCAGAGGCTTTGGAAAACATCTTGTATCACCCCAGTCCCAAAGGTATTACGTCCTAGTGAGCAGAAAGACTTCTGGCCTGTCGCTCTGACGTCACATGTGATGAAGACCATGGAGAGGCTGCTGCTTCACCACCTGAGGCCACAGGTACGACACGCCCTCGACCCTCTGCAGTTCGCATACCAGGAGAAGGTGGGAGCGGAGGATGCCATCATCTATATGCTACACCGATCAGTCTCCCACTTGGACAGATGCAGTGGTGCTGTAAGAATTATGTTTCTAGACTTCTCTAGCGCCTTCAACACCATCCAACCTCTGCTCCTTAGGGACAAGCTGACAGAGATGGGAGTAGATTCATACCTAGTGGCATGGATCGTGGACTATCTTACAAACAGACCTCAGTATGTGCGTCTCGGGAACTGCAGGTCTGACATTGTGGTCAGCAACACAGGAGCGCCGCAGAGGACTGTACTTTCTCCGGTCCTGTTCAGCCTATATACATCGGACTTCCAATACAACTCGGAGTCCTGCCACATACAAAAGTTTGCTCACGACGCTGCTATCGTGGGCCGCATCAGGAGTGGGCAGGAGGAGGAGTATAGGAACCTCATCAAGGACTTTGTTAAATGGTGCGACTCAAACCACCTACACCTGAACACCAGCAAAACCAAGGAGCTGGTGGTGGATTTTAGGAGGCCCAGACCCCTCCTGGACCCCGTGATCATCAGAGGTGACTGTGTGCAGAGGGTACAGACCTATAAATACCTGGGAGTGCAGCTGGATGATAAATTGGACTGGACTGCCAATACTGATTCTCTGTGCAAGAGAGGACAGAGCCGGCTATACTTCCATAGAAGACTGGCGTCCTTCAACATCTGCAATAAGATGCTGCAGATGTTCTATCAGACGGTTGTGGCGAGCACCCTTTTCTACGCGGTGGTGTGCTGGGGAGGCAGCATTAAGAAGAAGGACGCCTCACGCCTGGACAAACTGGTGAGGAAAGCAGGCTCTATTGTAGGCATGGAGTTGGACAGTTTGACATTCGTGGCAGAGCGACGGGCACTCAGCAGGCTCCTATCAATTATGGAGAATCCACTGCATCCACTAAACAGTATCATCTACAGACAGAGGAGCAACTTCAGCGACAGACTGCTGTCAGTGTCCTGCTCCACTGACAGACTGAGGAGATCATTCCTCCCCCAAACTATGCGACTCTTCAATTCCATCGGGGGGGGGGGGGGGGGGGGGTAAATGTTAACATTATTCAAAGTTATTGTCTGTTTTTACCTGCATTTTTATTTCTCTTTAATTTAATATTGTTTTTTGAATCAGTATGCTGCTGCTGGAGTATGTGAATTTCCCCTCGGGATTAATAAAGTACCTATCTATCTATCTGGGAGTGCCTTTCACCTTACACTCCAAATCATAACCTTATATCTTCAAATGAGTGTCTGCTTATAATTCTAAGAGCTAAGCTTAAAAGAACTGGTGAGGCAGCCTTCTACTGTTATACACCTGAAATCTGGAATACCTTACAGACAGAAATTTGCCAGGCTGATATGGTGAAGCACTTTAAAAAAAATGGTAAAAACCCATTACTTTAACATGGCTTTCTCATAGCTTCATTTTAATATAACCCTGATATTATGTATATGCATTTAATTATCTTTCTTATTCATGGCTCCGAAATCTGTACTAACCCCTACTTTCTCTACTGTTTTTTTTTCCGGTTTTCTGTGGTGATGATCTGATGATCAAAGCACCGTGCAGTCCCTACATTGATGGATTGAAGGCCAGAGGTCCACATAACCATTATCATCTGTTAGTATTGCCTAATTTTTATATTTTTATATTCTTCATCTTGTAAAGCACTTTGAGCTGCATAATTTGTATGAAAATTTGCTATATAAATAAATGTTGTTGTTGTTGATACAGTGGCTGAGTCCATCAATGTCTACCCCATTTGAATCACAAAGCATATCCCAGTCAGTATTTTCAAAGGCATCTTTCATAGCCTCCTCAGCTTCCATTGACCATTCCTGCACAGTCCTGGTGGTGGCTGGTAGTCACTGGGCAATTGGTTTATATGTGGGTATGAGCTATACCAAATTATGGTCAGATCAGCCTAAAGATGGCAAAGCAATAGAATTATATGCCTCTTTAACGTTGGCATAAAACAAGTTCAGGATCCCATTTCCACTTGTACAGTCCACAAACTAGTAAAAACTAGTGAGGGTGGAGGGAAGTGAGACATGGTTAAAGTCCACAGAAACTATGATGAACTGAAGTAGACTGAAGCGCTTCTTGAATAGCTAAGTAGCTGCTGTGGACTGTGTGTGTGTCTCATCTGTTGCCATGCTCATTACAATGTACAAATTAATCATTAAGCT
This sequence comes from Erpetoichthys calabaricus, assembly GCF_900747795.2. NCBI lineage: Eukaryota > Metazoa > Chordata > Cladistia > Polypteriformes > Polypteridae > Erpetoichthys > Erpetoichthys calabaricus. The sequence goes on along the minus strand of NC_041398.2, from coordinate 197,002,515 downwards.
TTAGTTACCTTGTGTTACCATGTTCCTGAAGTGGTAACAACGATTTTAGATTTTTCTCTCAGCAACAAGTGTTTCATTACATTTTTGTTGCTCTCTCCCTGAAACCTGGGTAGTTAAATGAGCATGGACTGGAAAAATTGGGGGGTGAGTGTTTAAGAAACCCTGTGAGTGTAGCCTTCACAGCGGTGTCTCTGCTATCCACTAAAAACTTTGTAATGAGTTGTTCCCATAAGAATTGAGAATCACATCTGGCCCTGCAAGATTAATGACAGACAATGTAGGAAAGCTTTGGGGATATTGTTAAAAAGTTGTATAATGGAAATAATATTGATGCTAGGACTACATATCCCAAAGTCAGTAAGGCTTTGTTCATTTCTTGCTTAAAACAGTAATACTTACTTTTTCTGTTATATATATGGCCAGTCCTCCAACTTTTCAGCTTTGCATTTAATAATAAAACAAAAACAGATTATTACCTTGCTTCTTCCATTTGTTTAATATTTTGTGTAGTTTCCTGTGGGGTCATCAAAAACTCACCAAATAGGCAAAATACATCAAACTTGTTTTCGGTATTTTGCACACTATGTTTTGATTTGTTCAAAATGTGCACTAGTCATTGTCTTAACATTACAGGAAACATAAAATTTCCATTCTACAATTTCCAGTGTGAGGTAAAGCTTTGGCCTGTTGTTAGCCTCTTCCTTTACCTGCATTTTAACACTGGTCCTTTCTATTGGTGTCTGTTTGTTATTCAATATTAATTATACTATAGCTGTAAATAAAAGAATAACTTTATTCTAACAATCCACATCATAACATTGCAAAAAACAATCTATTTTCTTAATCTGATTTTATATACTAGTGTTTTGGCATTTATGACTATTTGTCTGCTTCTGGACTCTTGTCTTTGCCCTCTTGATATTTATCCCTGAGTTTTCTGCCTGCCTGTTTGTGCTTTAATCAGTGCCTACTTATGATTTGATATTTTAGCTGTGGTCATCATTAAACAAATTATGCTTTTCATGTTGAACTCACTCAGAAAAGAGGCATCTGTTAGTTGATTCTAGATTACACTCACTATCTGTATTTATCTTTCACAGTTGTCCATGCATCTCAGTCAGTCCAACACCATTAATACCATGCCTCAGCACCTATTTTTCCCTAGTGTTCAGAAAACAGTGGTGTGGAAAATTATTCAATATCTTTGAAAATCATCATAATTTTCTATATGACAAAAAGATTTGTTCACATATTTATTCATTCAGCATTTTTAATGTTAACTCTTGTGCTGTAAAATACATTTCCAAAGTCAAAACAAACCAGTTTCTGTACATATTTAACTGAAGAAGAAAAACTTAAAAGTTAGTTTTGCATAACTATTTAAACTTTTGTGCTTTGGAAGCTCCAGGTTTACTCAGATTAATCACAAATGACACAAAGGTGAAAGGTTGATCACAACACCCAGACTCTTACTGGAACAGACCAAGGATACTAAAAATCCAACCGTTACTCTCAGAAGTTTGCAATGCTCTTTGACAGAAACTGGAGTGAAGGTGCATGTGTCCACAATTTCAAGAGCTCTCCATAAAACAGACCGCTACAGGAGAGTAGCAAAAAAGAAGTAATTTCTTAAGAAGGTCCACATAAAAGCACACATGGCATTTACTACAAAGCATGAGAAAGACCCAGTTAAGATCTGGGAGAAGGTTTTATGGTCAGATGAGACCAAAATAGAACTTTCTAGCCTGACTTCAAAGAGGTATGTGTGACATAAAACTGACAATCCTCATGCCTCAAGAAACACCATACCTACAGTAAAATATAGTGGTGGAAGCATCATGCTATGGGGATAATTTTCAATTGCAGGGACTGGGAATCTTGTCAGAGTTGAAGGGACAATGGATGCACACAAATACCGCATAATACTGCAGGAGAACGTGTTCCAGTCTGCTATGAACCTATAGCTCGGGGGAAGATTCATCTTTCAACATGACAATGACCCCAATCATCAGACCAAAGAAACACTGGAATGGCTCAATAAGAGAAAGATGAATATTTTGGAATGGCCAAGTCAAAGCCCTGATTTTAACCCTATAGAGAATCTGTGCCACTATTTGAAAACTGCTCTCCAGTGACACCATCGAATCAACCCAGAGGATCTCTATCAATTCTGGTAAGAAGAATGAGGAAAAATCACTCCTGAACAATGTACAAAACTAGTTCATACCACCCCAAATAATTAAGGCTGTCATTGCAGCAAAAGAGTTCTCTACAAATGTGTAGGGTTAAATACTTCTGCAAACAGTAATTTCAGAAATAGTAACTTCAGAGTTTTTCTTCTTCAGTTAAATATCTATAGAAAACATGAATGTGAAAATTTAATGTAAGCTTATGATGTAACACAAATAGTGAATAAACAAATATGTGTACAAATCTTATGTCAAGAAGAAAATTATGATAATTTTCAAGGGGACTTTTGCACCCCACTATATACAGTATGGCCTCAGAACATAAGAAACAACTACAAAACCAATTATAGTTACTCTGGTGCCAGATACACTTATGAGCAACTTTGTGTTTGAACATGATGTTAATTATTAGTGGCGGCTCTGTGGCTAAGGATCTGCGCTGGTATCCCGAAGGTTGCCGGTTCGAATCCCCATCACTGCCAAAAGAGATCCTACTCTGCTGGGCCCTTGAGCAAGGCCCTTAACATTCAATTGCTCCAGGGGTGCTGTACAATGGCTGACCCTGCGCTCTGACCCCAAGGGGTATGTGAAAAACCAAGTAATTTCCTTCGGGATTAATAAAGTATAATAATAAAAAAATAAAAAAAATAAAAATAAAAAATAAATAAAAATATCCAATCCATGACTAGCACAGAAATCTAGTACCATTTCACTGTATGAATTAAGGTCAGGCAGGCTGTTCCACCCAATCACACCTCTCCAGGAGCACCCTTTATTCTCAACATGAGAATTAAACAGTCAGTAGAAATCAATAGCTAAAAGAAGGCTGCAAATTTTAAGTAACTGTTCAGTTGAAGCCTTCATCTCTTTAACTCTATGTCACATAAAACTAACCCTCTCATCTGCCAGAATAAACATTCAACTGTATGGTACCCAACTAGGATCACTGAGGCAGACATCTGCCACCACAAAGGTCAGAGCAGTAGGTATCTCTCCTACATTCACTGCTGAATGAGTTCCTACATCCTATTACAAAATTAGTATTGTATAACTCTCTGGGATATTCCCGCCTAAACACCCTGATCTTACTCTTAATACTTTTAAGCATCTATCAGAAAAAAAGAAGAAAAAAAACCAATTGAAAATACTTTCTTCATTAATAATTATTAATTTCTTTCCATCAGGATTATCAAAACTTTCGCTACACAAATAAAATAAACATGCTGAACACTGGAAAATAAACAATGCGGTAGCAACGTAGCCAAACAAAACATGACTTAAATAGAATCAAGACATGCACTATTTACAAAGGTTACCTAACTGGAAAATTGTAAGCTTTCATTTTACTAACCTTCATTTAAATTCGTGCAATTAAGCCTTAAAGTTAGCATTGGATCATTAATTGTAAATGGTTTATAAAAGCATACTTGAAAACTGCATGAGGCAGGCATTCTATACTCTACTTAGAATTAAAAGACAAATACTTTTAATTTTAACAAAGCAAAAGAATAATGTAAGAAATAACATTTTGAATTAAGCACAGAAAATGTATTTTATTAATAATAATACATCTTATAAATAGTTTTAAAAATTGTTACTGCATATGATGAAAACATATAACATTAGAGTGAGAACCACAAACTTCACACGGTCAGAGAAAGCAAAGCTGTAAGAATTAAATGCAAATGAATCAAGATGTATTTACAGTTTTGTCCAGTTTAAGAAGGTAAGAACTCCCAGGTTTATCAAAACATGAAACATATTTGGTTTCTCTGCACCTAAACTATAAAGGTAGATTAAAATAATAATCATCATATCAGAATCTTCTTTTGCATGAATACATTCTTCCAAAAAGCAGTAGCGTTTGGAATGCACGTAATCCTTTCTATTTTTCTTCATACAGAGATGAATGAGACAATAAATAAATGTTGTATATACAATTTTTATAATTAAAACTATGTTAGCTAAGTGTTATTTTGAGAAAGTACAGCAAGAAGATGGAGCTAGTGAGGACAATGGAGAGAATGCATTTACATGTTTTTAAAAGCACAATATCATTAAGCAGAGATATATTCTGAATCTACAGAATGGCTCTGGAACACAATCACACGTGGCAAGCAGAATGCAAAGCTGAGTTACTGGCTCTTTTTTGTCTAGCAAGGCAAGAATTATACTGAAGGATAACCTTAACAAAATGTATGATTTTTTTCCTCTAGTTGTATTGTATTACAGGTTTGATAAAGCACACAGTTTGTACTCCACTCTTAAATCACCTCTGTTGAACCTGCTCCTTTCTTAAGGCTGACCAACAGCCACATTTCTGGATTTCACCTAACACATATAGCCTGCTGTCTTTGGCATTTCATCAATCCAGCCACCTACTCATACTGTTTTGTTTGGCTTTGTCTTGATTGTTACATTTTTTTCTGATTGTGTTATGTTATTCTAGATGTTTATGAAAATGTTCAGTTATAATTGTGGCAAAGAAGTAGAACATTTAAAATAAAGTTAAAAGGACAGTACTGGCATGCTGGTACAGTGTCTGAAAAGCATCTTTTTATTGTTATTACATACAGTTGGTTAAACAATTTTTATCCTGTAAATAATGCAGCTATATAGTTCATTATAAAATGGCATATATCAAAACATCTAAGAGATCCCTAACTTGTTTCAGGGTAATTTTGATTTTTAATTTTTAGAAAGAGGACATTATAAAACACTTGTCCATGTATCAGGGCTATAAAAAATGAAAAATTTAAAATACAGCATGTGAAATAAATACTGTCTATAGAAATACTCTATCTATCTATCTATCTATCTATCTATCTATCTATCTACTCAGGAAAAAAAGACTCTGCATTGCATTGACTTAAATCATACTAACTGAAATATCTAACTTTTACAGGTTAATATTGTAAAAAAAAATGAACAACTACTGCAGACAAAAAAACAGTCAATTACTACCAGAGTCTTGTTAAACAAAAATTTTACTAATTTATAAAAACTAAAGTGTACATGTAGTAACTATAAATGAATCTTGCAAAAATCTAATGGGCATTAATCTAAATAAACAAATGATTAAAATTTACCTTTGTATTTGCCATATCCACTATATATTGATCACCTTTGACACATTCAATTACTTGGAAGCCATCTCTGTCAAGAACTTTAGCCTGAGAATTTCCAGCAACAACAAGGATAACATCACCCGTAATACTGTACTGCAAAGACTTTATTTGGTGACTAGAAAGAAACAAAATGTATGCATTAATTAATTAGAATAAATTTACTTTGTTAACATATTTACATTTTAATTTACATATTTTCAAAAGGATAGAATATAAACAATAAGAAGAATATGATATATTTAAGATATTAATAAAGGGAATGTTAATAGTGCAATTGGAATAAATCATGGCTAAGCCAGGCTGCTACATTTCTGAAATTTCTTATATATGTTTGCATTTACATTTATTTGCATAGCAGACACTTTTATCCAAAGCGACTAACAAGAGGTAAACAACTTCTATGGAATGTGGCAACAGTGTAGAATTACTAGAATGTTTCAATTGACTTCTGCAAGAAAGGAAGAATAATAACAGGAATCTGTTTCAGAATCAAATACCCTCTTCACAGAAATAGCTAAAGTTGTGATAAAAAAAGACAGCTTAATGGCTCTGGTGATTGTAATGTCCTGCCACTCCAAGGGTTGGCACTGTGTCCTAATGACTTTTCTCTTTCTGCCTCTTGCAGACAGGAAGATTGAAAATTTTAACACCACTGACATCACTTCTGGTATCTGTCCAGTTGGACCTGCCTCCTCCTGCCGGAAGAACACATAGCTAGAAGATCTGCCATCCTAGGGCAATTCTGGCCTGAACTCAAAACTGAAAAGATGTCTGCAATATTATTGCATGTTTTTCACTCTATCAATTATGTAGGGTGGGCAGGGTGGTAACACAACTCTTTATTGTAGTCTTGAGTTTCTCTGTCAACTGTCAAGCTGCTCTGCTTGATGTCATGTTTCAACTAGGGTGTGTTCCCTGGCTTATCTTTATTTTCCTTTTCTACATCTTCTTTGTTTCTTGTAGAGAAATACTTTTTAAACATTCATGAAATTTATAGGTTTTTGTTAATATTGTTCTGTTTATTATTTATTACCGATCATGCTGCATATCAAGCTCTCATACTACGCAAGTAGTGTATGGAAAGCATACATGTAATTTTGGATTCATTCAATGTTATTTTCTATTTTGTGAAATTTGACAGAAGCTACAAATAGTATCCCATAGACAGTATATCAATAAAAAAAGCATTCTTAGAAAAAGACTACAAGAGAATAACTTTTATAGCTAAGAAGATGAAATGCTGCAAAGATAAAATATTTACACCTTTAAGGATTATTAATGCTGGAATGAGCTCAGAAAAACAATTAAAATTGGTATTTATTTAAACTGGGAAAAGCTAGTGACTGAATATATACATGTGTGTATGTATATATATATATATATATATATATATGTGTGTGTATGTATATATCTTTATATATATAAAGATATATACATATACACACACACACACACACACAGGGTGGGCCATAAGTTTCCATACATATGGTTTTTAACATTTTATTTTTTATATTTCAGATACCCTAAAAGAATGCATTTGAATACAGAGCAACAAGTAGCCTCCCAGATCCCCAGATCTCACCCCACTTGATTTTTATCTTTGGGGGCATTTTAAGGCCATGGTGTATCAGGAAAAGATACGAAACATAAATAATCTTAGGGAACGTATCACCAACGCCATTACAAGCATAACTCCAGCTGTGCTTATACATGTTCATCAGCAGTGGTGGACACGTATTGAAATGTGTTTTCAAAACAATGAAGAGCATATTATATAAATAAAAATGGTTTTTCATAAAAAAATGTTTATTTTCCTATGTATGGAAACTTATGAGTACGGTATATATATATATATATATATATATATATATATATATATATATATATCTATAATAATAAAAGGCAAAGCCCTCACTGACTGACTGACTCACTGACTCACTCATCACTAATTCTCCAACTTCCCGTGTAGGTGGAAGGCTGAAATTTGGCAGGCTCATTCCTTACAGCTTACTTACAAAAGTTAGGCAGGTTTCATTTCGAAATTCAAAGCGTAATGGTCATAACTGGAACATATTTTTTGTCCATACACTGTAATGGAGGAGGCGGAGTCACGTATCGCGTCATCACGCCTCCTACGTAATCACATGAACTAAAAACAAGGAAGAGATTTACAGCACGAGTCACACGCGGGAACGAAGGTAAATGACGTTAATTTTTGACTGTCTTTTAATACTGTGTAAGCATACATATTAACACATGTGCAATTAAACGTGTGCATTTACGGGGTGATTTCTCAGGCTTAAAAGCTCACCTTTTATCAAACGTGGGAACAAAGGTAACTGACGTTGTTCACTGTCTTTTAATACTGTGTAACCATACATATTAACACATGTGCAATTAAACGTGTGCATTTACGGGCTGATTTCTCAGGCTTAAAAGCTCGCCTTTTACTAAAAAGGTAAATGCAAAACTATTTTCAATCAGTTTATTGAAACGCTCCCGTTAAGGATTGCAATAACATATTCGCGAGATAAAAGAACGAAGTAGGGGGAAATGGAGGAAGAGCCGCGAACAGCTAAGAGCAAAAAATTAATTAAACAATTGAGAACGGAGCGAGTTAAGCATACAAGCATGTTCATAAGGGAAAGAAAGCACGGTGTAAAACGTAAGTTTAAATTAAGTTTATAGAAACGCTCCCGCTGCGGATTGCAATAACATATTCGCGAGATAAAAGTTTAATGAGAACACACGAGGTATAAACGAACCACACGCCGTGGCGCAACGTTAGGGGCAACAGTTTCAAACATTCTATGATCTGCTTCTCGCAACTGAAAGATGGCACATGGCGGATGTTAGCCGACTTGCTGACCGCAATGTTAGGGGCTTCAACTATGGCGCTGACGCCATATCTCAGTGCCAACACTTTGCAGACTGTACTTAAAAGACACGCCCTCCTCACTGGACAGTTAAAAACACCAATCAAACTAACGATGACATCAAGTATTACCCAATCAAAAGTAGGAAAGGAGGCATCTTCATAAAATGCGTGTGGGATGATTTGCATGAGACGCTGCTTTAAAAAAAATGATAAAAAAAATACGGAACAAATCCCGTCCCGTATTGATTCAAAACGGGACGCGCAATTTCATTCTCAAATACGGGACGATTCCGTATTTTAAAGGACGGGCGGCAACCCTACAATGCCAGGTAACCACCCATACAATCAGATTGTGATTCAGACTAGGAATGCAATGAATGTAATTACCCCGATCTACATACAAGGCGAAAGTCTTGCAACATTCACAGATGATGGTTTGGGATAAGTACACCATAGAACATAAAAGAGCCTATGAAGCCTTGAACCGAAAAAAGCAAGATCTCAGAGATCGTAAAAAAAAAAAATAGGAGGTAATGTCGTTTTACTCGCTGTAGATTTTAGTCAAACATTACCAGTTATTTCACGAGGGAGACCAGCAGATGAATTCAACGCGTGTTTAAAATCCATGCTTCTCCCACGCTCGGTTATATGTTGCGTGTTCTCGGGTAGGTGCACCAAAAAATGTATACATTTAAGCATGTAATGGGCAAACAAAAAATGAAGGCACTACAGTAGTACTTAATGTAACTTTACTTCTTAAATGTTAATGTTTTACTGTTTAATAATTTATACACTTCTTATATGTTGTTCAAATTCTTTTATCAAAATACCAGTGACAGCGCAATGCACGATAACATGGAGTGAATACACCATACGCATCCGCCCACGGCCGCCCTGGTGTGCGCAGATAGGAGTTGATTCTACAATAAAATAAAATAAAGATAAAAAGAGTAATACAATCATCACCCATAAAGCGGATAGTAGACGTGACGTACTATACGTGTACCAGATTTCAAGTCAATAGGTGAAACAGTTTGCGAGCTACAGGTGATTTAAAATCCTGGACAGACAAACCAATAGCCACGGTAGCAAATTATAGAAGAAGATTTTACTGTTTAATAATTTATATTTATATGAAATGTGCTCCTTATGTATTACTTCATATTCTCATATGATAATGATGTTAATGTTGTTTATATTGATTTCTATGTTACTGAAACTGCATGTATGTGTGTATATGTGTATATATATATATATATATATATATATATATATATATATAATGTCTGTATACATATATATATATATATATATATATATATATATATATATATATATATGATATATGTGTTTGTGTGTGTATATATATATATATATATATATATATACTAGCAAAATACCCGCACTTCGCAGCGGAGAAGTACTGTGTTAAAGAGGTTATGAAAAAGTAAAGGAAACATTTTAAAAATAACGTAACATGATTGTCAATGTAATTGTGTTATTATTGTTATGAGTGTTGCTGTCATATATATATATATATATATATATATATATATATATATATATATATATATATATATATATATATATATATATATACACATACCCATATATTATATGACAGCAACACTCATAACAATAACAACACAATTACATTGACAATCATGTTACGTTATTTTTAAAATGTTTCCTTTACTTTTTCATAACCTCTTTAACACACTACTTCTCCGCTGCGAAGTGCGGGTATTTTGCTAATATATATATATATCTCCGGCTTAAAGCTCGAAGTGATCACTCGAGTGAAGGCAGCTTCACAAAAAAAACAGTTCCTTAACAAACTGTTATTGGTATATTTTACCTCAATTTTAAAAGGTTTTCTTTTCTTCTTAATAAAAATTTAAAAGCAGAACTTCACCGGTGCGAACCGCGGGGATTTGAGCGACTGACGCATACAGACATATTCATGAGTGCAGGTACTTCGGAAAGACAGCACCGTGTAAACCTAAAGTTTAAATTAAGTTCATAGACCTACAAAAGGTTGCCATTGATTTCAGGCAAGATTGCTTTTCTCCTGTACGTTGCATTCTCAAGAGTGTGCTTGCACGGCTTGGTCATATTACAACCAGAGTGCTGAACTGACAACGTGATATACAAACAGAACAATCGTAAAAACAGGATTAAATAAAAAGGCTGCTTCCGTTGGCAAAGCAACGAAAAAGGAAGACCTTATATGACGTTCGTTTATAAAACAGCGGAGAGGCTGTGTGAAGTCAGCTTCACAAAAAAAACAGATCCTTAACAAATTGTTATTGGTAGATTTTCACTCAATTTAAAAAGGTTTTCTTCTTAATAAAAATTTAAAAGCAGTACTTCGCCGCTGCAAAGCACGGGGATGTATATATAGATAGATAGATAGATAGATAGATAGATAGATAGATAGATAGATAGATAGATAGATAGATAGATAGATAGATAGATAGATAGATAGATAGATAGATAGATAGATAGATAGATAGATAGATAGATAGATAGATAGATAGATAGATAGATAGATATAGATAGATAGACAGATAGAGATATATATATATATAGATAGATAGAGATATATAAATATAGATAGATAGATAGATAGATAGATAGATAGATAGATAGATAGATAGATAGATAGATAGATAGATAGATAGATAGATAGAGATATGTGTATGTATGTAGATATGTATATATGTATGTGTATATATATGTTGATATATGTATATATATGTGGATGTGTATATGTATATATATATTTGTATATATGTAGATATGTGTATATGTAGATATGTATATATAAGTATATATGTTTATGTATATATATGTTTACATAACCTCTTTAACACACTACTTCTCCGCTGCGAAGCGCGGGTATTTTGCTAGTATATATATATATATATATATATCAGTGGCGGCTGCTAGCTTTTGAAACAGGGGAAGCTCATATTAGGCCTTCATCATAAAATTCATTATGTTATTTGTACATAAATTCTGCCCTCCGTTCCTTTTGCAGAAAATGGCCTCTGACCCTGTCGTACCAATTGGCCGTCTTTTCCAGGGACTTAACCAGTTTCCTCTCAATGGCCAGGAGAGCAAGGTTGCTCAAACGATCTTGGCCCATCGTGTTGCGGGTGTATGAATTGACCTGTTTTAAACAGGAGAAGCTCCTCTCTACACCTGCTGATGTAGTGCCAATTGTTGCCACTAACGACAACAGCTTGTATAGCTGAGGCATTGCACTATCCAACCTCCATGTCTTTAAAAAACACCAAGAAATCACACAGCTTACCCCTGCTCCCCTGTAAGTCATGATCTGAATATAGTACTTGAAGTTCAGATCTCAGTCTCCCTGAGTCAAAGAAATGGCCATAACTTTTCAGCACACTTTCAAATGCTGTCAATCAAAAAAGGGGTTCCGCCCTTTAAACAGCTCCTCCAATCATCATGCAGCAGCCCAGCGTCCTGGCCCGCCCACTGCTCCATTCACTCCCAGAGAAGCTGAGCTTCCCTGGAAGTGACGATTTTGGTGCATTTATCCAATTACCGTCCAGCTTTTCTGCAGTGAAAAAAGCTCCTCTGTGCTTGCCCATAGAGCTCCAGTGAAGCTGGGCTTCAGGAGGGTTTAACGCGCTGTGCTGCACGGAAATGTATGACAAGAAAATCGCGTCAAACAATCTACAATAAATACCTGATTCTGAACGAGCTAGTCATGAAGTTGAACGCGTTCTAGCGCACTTTTATTAAAACCAATATAAATACGACAGTGCATATATGAGCATTTATTTTCTGACATAGTAGAGAAAGCGGAGCTTCCCTTGTAGTCTTAGAGAAGTCGCCACTGATATATATATATATATATATATATATATATATATATCTCACACATATACACACACACAAACTGTCCTACAATCCAAGTTCCATCCCAGGTGATCTTAAATATTTCTATGCCTGCTTGTCCCTCCTGTGCAAGTGACTGCAGCAACTCAGGTTTAATGGATGGGCTGTTTATATAAATATTTTTAATACCTCACTGTAGGTACAACCCCAATATGCTCCAAAAGGGCAACAGTTCTATCTATAAAAAGCATGCTTGGGTGTTTTCTCAAGAACTAAAGACAGGTGTCACTCACTTCTGATAAAACATGTTAATATATATATATTCATACTATCCCAGATAGTCAGGACAACTTCAAGCTTGCATACTCACCACCAGTACATTGACAATTCCTTGCACTTCATATCATCCAAGCACATCATAAAAAAAATTGCTATGTCACAATACATTTATAGAGTATAACACAATTTAAAAGCATTGTATCATCAATTCTGATCACCAAGATCCTAGAAATTACTGCCAGGCTCTGCAACGGAATACTTAACTTATACTGTACTTGACAGCATTTACTCTTTGGCAACATGTATTCTTCCTTACTGGCCTTTAACACTAGAATTACCAAAGCCTACGAAAAAACTCGTAAATAGGTCCCACCTTAAATCCCTTCGCATCTCTCCGTCAGCATCTTTTGTCTTGTAAATGTGTCGATAAGCAGCAAGCAGCCTGCTATCACATCCCACCAGCGCCACACAGTTTTCTCAGCTCAAGTCTGTTTACCTGTGTGTCAGTTGCTTAGAGTTGTATAGAGTGAGAAGTCAAGCAAAATGACACCTTTTATAAATACTATATCGTTATTTGAAAACACATGCATTTCATGTGTGTTCCGTGTCTACAACAATCTATGTAAACACATAGTTAAAACAGAAACGTTTTTCACGTTTTAGTAATAATTGACAAAATGTTGACATCTATCCATTCATTATCCAACCCGCTATATCCTAACTACAGGGTCACGGGGGTCTGCTGGAGCCAATCCCAGCCAACACAGGGCGCAAGGCAGGAAATAAACCCTGGGCAGGGCGCCAGCCCACCAAAGGAAAATGTAGACATGAAGTGTATAATGTGTGAAGCCTGAAGTCCAAATATCAAGTAAACACTTTCACGAAAGGTACAAATAGAACAAGTGCGCTTCTATTCAAGAATATAACTGCAGAAAAAGAACCTGCATTAGGGTGCGACATTGACGCCCCTTTGATACGATCACTTTGGTGGCGCAACAGTAACAACTGTTGACTGGTAATCAAAACTTCACAGGTTTGATCCCGGACAACTCCATTTTGAGAAGTGAGCTGCTCTTATTCTTACTATTTTAGAATAAAAACATACATTTGATTTGAGTCTGTAGCAGCCGGTGTAAATTTATGATACTTGTAAAGGTTAGCTTTGGTTTTTTTTTTTATTCAGTTTTATTCTCTCAGTCGTGTTCACAGTTCCCCTAATCTGACACTGCTGTTTTCACTTAAAAACTTCCTATAACAGAGGTGAACTCAGATGATGACGAGAGTTCTACATCAGAGAAAGAATGCATGTCGCACTTTTGCCGTCACTATACTTTGTATATGTACACAGGAAGCTCTGCAGTCTACTTGTGACTTTATGCTGTAGGAAGATAAGTAAATAAATCAAGGTAGATAGGTAAATAACTTTCGATCTAGCTCTAATATACAAAGTACAGCGACGGCAACTTCCACCTGCAGCTATAGACTCTTCAGTACGCAAGCGACTCTCCACTCTAGTGTTTAGATCTGGACGGTGCAGGTCTGAAGTTTGCCAAAATGTTCCATCTCTGCTCAGCAGCTGCAATATTATCACAGTGGAGTCCATCTTCCTTATTCAGCTGCAGGACTGCAAAGCACTGTACAGCCACGGTTTTCAAACTTTTTTTGAACAAGTACCACTCCGCGAGGACCAGTAAACTGAAGTACCACTGTCAATGAATCCTTAATTTACGCCCATGTTGTTTTGAAGAAAAAGTCACTATAATCACTATAATTATGACGTTAAAGTGATATTAAACTAATTAAAGAATCGTTTTAAAAAAGTGCGAGGTATATAAACAGGTAAAAACGACTGAAAAGTCATATGCCCGGTTATTTGACGGCATATTGTTGCTCACGAGAAGAATTTTAATAACTTTGTTCACATGCAAAATACATTATCACTTGTAAGGTTACTCACTCTTACTGCCATGCTTAGTGCGAAACGTGCGCTTTTTTTGCCATTAGGTCCTGGATCCGTGGAGAAAGTGTGCTTACCGAGACCACCAGATCGTATTTCAAAAACAAACAATTTCTTGGTTTCGTCTTTATGCTTGTCATGGAAGAAAAGGCCTTTTCGCATAGATACGTCGAGCCGAAGGGTAGCAGAGCTGTAATCGCCTTAGCACCAAGTTCATCATGCTCTTTCCTCACTTGACTCCAGAATTCTGTCACTGATTTTTCTTTGAACATTTCTTGGAAATGCTGATTATCTGTCATATCTATCAATATCTCCTGCTGCTGGATGGAAAGATCGGCACTCATAATGTTTTCCATATTATACGGCGATGTAATCCAGCGCTTTCCAACGTCGATTCCTGATGTCAAGAATGGAAAATATGATACAAATTCCGAATGGAGCTTCTTCAGATGGTTGGTAACAACTTTCTGTATTTCCCTTGTAACAACGGTAGCGTTCATTGCTAGAATCGGAAACATTTCCAAGCTTCCATTTGCGACCCGATTCATCCAGAAATAGAGTTTCTTATGAAAAGCTGAAACTTTCTCTTTCATTGTAAAAATGTTGTGTCCGTATCCCTGGAGAGACACGTTCAGTTCATTTAATTTTTTAAACACGTCAGCAAGGTAACCAAGGCGGCAAACCCATCACACATCTTCAAACTTCTCTGTAAGTGATGACGAATCTTTCAGGAAGAGATACACCTCATCACAGAGCTCAAAAATCCTCATCAGAACTTTTCCTCTTGAAAGCCATCGAACTTCTATATGGAAAAGCAATGTCTTATGGTCAGAACCTATTTCTTGGCACAATTGACGGAACAACCGCGCGTTCAAAGGGCGGCTCTTGATGTAATTAATAATTTTTACAGCATTATTCAAGGTCTCATGCAAAATCTCACTCATTCTCTTCGATGCCAGCGCATGTCTATGCAGGATGCAATGAGAAGAAGCTATCGAATTATTTTGTTCTGAACAAATTGCAACGCACCAAAACCAAAGAATATCATGTTCGTGGAAGAAATCATCGATATGTTTGAAAATTTCCTCACCAGTTGTTCTCTCAGGTAAAGGTCGACAAAGCAAAATATGTTCGATAATATCTTCAGAATCTGGAACACGAACAAAAACGACCAACTGGGCTTCGCCTGAAATATCCGTGCTTTCATCCAACTGCATTGAAAACTCCTTAGCTGCAATTATCTTCTCAACCACCTGTGGTATCAAATCCTCCGATATATCTTTAATTCTCCTTTGCACGGTGTTATCAGAACATGGGATACTTTTCAAAACGCTGGCCATTTTGTCATTGAACATGATTGATACAATTTCTATTGCCGAAGGAAGCACAAGTTTCTCAACGACAGTATGGGGTTTATTTTGTTTTGCCGCTAGCAATGACAGAGCATATGATGCCTGCAAACACTTGTCAGGCACACTTCTTGTTTTTCTGAACACTGTCTGCCGCTTCAAAAATTCGTCTTTACTCCTGACAAAAAACGACAACGGCTTTCTGTTGTGATCTTTGTGCTTAGTTGTAAAATGTCGCTGAAGTAAGGATGGCTTCATACACTGGTTCAACAGTACCTCTTTGCAGATAACGCACACAGGCTGCTGATGAGTGTCGCTTTCAATGTAATAAAACCCCCATTGCAAATAGTCTTCGCTGTACTTGCGATTTGGTTGGGCTGTCTTTATTTTCTTTATTGGTGGTTCTTTTGGTGTATCTCGTCGCTCAGCATTCGGCGGAAATGTTGTTTCGGTAGCACCGGAAACTTTGCTGTTCGAACCGCCTCTGTGATTCTTGCACAGATGTTACCACTTTTCTGATAACAAATTTGTCCATCTTGAAAGAACTGCGCAGGACACAACACGGTAAAATGGGTAAACGGCGGGTAAATCAGTTTGAATGCAGATCGGAAACGCACCACCTTCCTCGAGACAAACTATAAATCGAACTGAAGACATGAGACTGCTGAGAAGCCAGTTGTCAATTCCCCCAAAATTTTTTCGTTTGTTCAAAGAAACAGACATGAAAGGTCATTTCGCACTCTACTTTGAGAAAGGGTAGACTTGAGATAAGACCTGCAAGGGTTTAAGCTTGGGCGCCTGGGGCATAATAATCCATTTGCTCCAACTTCTGGTGATCCACCGGCTGGACGAAACTTGTTGTCTATTTCTGTGCTATTCCAATTTCGGACCA
Source organism: Erpetoichthys calabaricus (assembly GCF_900747795.2). Classification (NCBI taxonomy): domain Eukaryota; kingdom Metazoa; phylum Chordata; class Cladistia; order Polypteriformes; family Polypteridae; genus Erpetoichthys; species Erpetoichthys calabaricus. Next base: position 196,985,973 of record NC_041398.2, on the reverse strand, counting down.
AAGACGTAAGTAGGTAACGAGTTTTTGGGAAATGGGTGCCCGTGCTAATAAAAGCCGGCTTGGAGTCTTCCACGCATTTACAGTAGTATACTTATACAATATATGATTATATGCAACATATTGGCATTCTAGCAACATCGATTCGTGGAAAATAAAGGACCACACGAGTACCACTTGGAATGACTTGAAGTACCACTAGTGGTACGCATACCACAGTTTGAAAACCGTGGCTGTAGAGGTTGGTGACTATTAGAACATTAGAACAATCTAGATGAGAACAAGCCTAACAAAGCTTACCAATACTAACCACTTATACTAAAAAAAAAAAACTCAAGTCTAGTTTAAAAGGTCCCTAAAGTCCTACTGTCTACCACACTAATAGGGAGCACATTCCAAGTGTCTATGGTTCTCTATGTAAAGAAAAACTTCCTAATGTTTGTGCGAAACTTACCCTTAACAAGTTTCCAACTGTATACCCATGTTCACGAAGAACTCATCCACTGTACCAATTCCCTTCATAATTTTAAACACTTCAATCATGTCTCATCTTTCTTCTTTTGCTTAAACTGAAAAGGCTCAACTCTTTTAATCTTTCTTCATAATTCATTCCCTGTAGCCCTAGAATCAGCCTAGTCACTTTTCTCTGGATTTTTTCTAGCGCTGCTATGTCCTTTTTGTAGCCTGGAGACCAGAACTGTACTTAAGCATAACCTCCTTGAACTTGTACTCTACACATTGTGCTATATAGCCTAACATTCTGTTAGCCTTCATAATGGCTTCTGAACACAGTCTGGAAGTTGATAGCCTAAAGTCCACTACAACTCCTACATTCTTGTCATAAGGTGTACTTTTGATTTTCAGACTTCACATTGTGTATTCAAACCTAATATTTTTACATCCTAATACTTTACATTTACTGACATTAAATTTCACCTGCCACAAATCTGCCCGATCCTATATGCTGTCCATGTTCCTATGCAATGATTCAGCACATTCCAGATTATCAGCCATGGTATCATCTGTAAACTTAACCAGCTTGTTACATATATTCTTATCCAAATCACTTACATATATTAAAAATAGCAGCAGCCCTAGCATAATATCATATGCTCCACTTTGATCATACACTATTGTCGCTTCCTCGTAGAATTCCAGCATGTTCGTAAAACATGACCTCCCTCTTCTGAACTTATGCTGACTGTTCAGTACAACTCCTGTTCTTGCAATGTGTTACTCAATCTTATCCTTAAAAATTCCTTCCATTAATTTTCCTGTGATGCACACTAAGTTTACTGGCCTATAGTTACATGGATCTGTCCAGTGATCCTTTCTATATAACAGGATATTTACCATTTTAGTGAGTTAAGGGTTTATATATTGTGGCATGCCGCTGGGGGGTGGGACCCAGCCAGGTCGCCCAGGAAGACTGGAGGAGGGCTTGTGCCTCCTCCAGACCACGAGGGGGCAACCGCCCTGATTCCTTTGGGGGCCACGGGTACAGAGCTATGAAGCTCAACCTTGTAGGGGCCCGTGGTCTCTGCCAGGGGTCGCCCCAATGCCTGGAGAGCCCTGGACCTCAGCACTTCCGCCACACCAGGAAGTGCTGGGGGGAAGAAGAGCAGGGACACCCGGAGTGCTTCCGGGGAAGCAGCCGGCACTTCCGCCACACTGGGGTGTGTCGGTGGGAGATTGCCGGAGCACACCTGGAGCACATCCAGGTGCTTATAAAAGGGGCCGCCTCCCTTCATTCAAGGCTGGAGTCGAGTGAGGAGAAAGACGAGGTCTGGAGGGAAGAGAAGGAGGTGACCTGAAGTGTGAGGCATAGTGTGGCGTTGGCCTGGACTTTGGGGGAGTTTGGGGGTTTGTGTGTGCACTTTAATTGTAAATAGAAACTGTAAATAAACATGTGGTGGTGTTCGAAACATGTCCTCCTGTCTGTGTCCTGGGCTTGTTCCACAATATGTACTTGTAAACCTCCTTAAGAACTTGAGGGTATAAATGATCCTGGAGATTTTTTTCCGGTCTATTTAATCTAAGCAGTACTTCTCCATTTTCAAATTTCAAACTCACTGTACCTCCTTAGTAGTCCCTTTTACCACTGCTTCCTCACATATGAAGTCCTTAGAAAACTGCAAGTTCAGAGCATCTGCTATTTATTCCTGATGAACTTCTCCTCCTCCTTGACTATTCTTTTACTACTAAAGTACTGAAAGAATCTCTTTGGGTCATCTTTCACCTTATCTGCTATATTCCTCTCTGTCATTTAGCCCCCATAATATCCTTCTTAATGGTTGTCCTCATGTTCTCATATGCCCTAAGATTCACATTGGTGTTATTACTCTTAAACAGCTGTTTTTTCATTTGCAGCTTCTTTTTTACGTCTTTATTAATACACTGCTGAGTTGTTTTTTTTTTTTATTTCCTACTAATTCCAAATTTAGGCATGTACCTCTTCTGCATTACATGTAAAACAGTTGTGAACCTGTTCCACTGGTCCTCGATTGTCTCCACAATTAAAAGTTAATACTGGTCTATCCTCCTTAGACTTTGCTGTATCTGCTCAAAATTTGCCAGACGAAAGAAAAACTTAACAGTTTTAGTCTTTCCATCTGTATTCTTTCACAACACCGGGAACTGTATAACATGTATGGTCAATTGACCCTAGTGGTTCGATCACCTCAACACCCTCAGTTCTATCCTGATTATTACAAAATACTAAATCCAAACAGGTTTAACCTCTCATTTATGGTTTAACATACTGTGTTAAAAAGCAGTCACCGATTACTGCACTTCTAAAAACTCCAGCTCTTGTGCACCGCTATTTGAAAGGTTACCTCAATTAGTATTTGGTTAGTTAAAGTCCCCCACGACTATAATATCCCCCTATAAACTTGCCTTTATAATATCTCTAGTAAGATGTGCATTGAAATTACTGTCTGCATCGGGCAGTCTATAACACACTCATAAAATAAGACCTTTTTTCCTTTGTAGGGTCGCCCTTTGGATACATGGATGTTTTGAATTCCAAACAAATGAGGTTATGATTGAATCTAACTTCTTAAAAAATGATTTATTGATGTATATTGGAATGTTCTGAAATAGAAAAAGAAGCTTAGGAAGGATATTCATCTTGACAGTGTTAAGACCATCTATACAAGTCTTACTTAATTTTTTCCATACAGACAGCAAAATTTTGTTGATAAAGAGCTTTATGTTTACTTGTGGTGTTTACCCCTAAGTATTTAAACTGATCTGCTATGATAAAAGGGAAGGTGTTCAATCTAATATTGTGTGCTTGAGAGTTCACTGGAAAGAGCACACTTTTATTCAAATTAATTCTGAGACCAGAAATCTTTTGAAATTATGTTTGTGCTGTTAGGACTGCAGGCACAGTATTTTGTGGATCTTGTGGATATATATAGTACCATATCATCTGCATATAGTGAAATTTTCTGTTCAAGTCCTTCTCTGATAATCCTGTTTATCTCATAAGCATTTCAACAATGAACTGCCAGTGGCTCAATGGCGATTGCAAAAACCAGTGGTGACAAGGTGCTTCCTTGTCTAGTACCACATTCTAGTTTGAAGTAGTCTGAAATAATGTTGTTATTACAAACTGAAGCTTCTGGACTGGTATACAGTAGTTTGATCCATGCACAAATGTTCGGGCCAAACCCAAATTTCTCCAATACAGTGAAAAGGTAGTTCCATTCAACCATATCAAATGCTTTTTCTGCATCCAACGGTAATATCATCTCTGGGGTTTTAGACTTTGTGGGTGAATAAATTACATTAAACAGGTGTCGAAGATTGGAAGCTGTCTGCCTTTAATAAATCCAGTTTGGTTTTGTGATATTACCAAAGGAAGCACTTTCTCAGTCCTTCTACCTAGGACTTTGGAGAGTATCTTGACATCATTATTCAAAGGTGAGATTGGTCTGTATGATGCACATTGTAATAAGTCTTTATTTTGCTTAGGAAAGATGGTAATTAATGCTTGGTGAAAAGTTTGAGGTACAATTTTATTGTCTCTAGGTTCTATAAATGTTGCTAATATGAGGGGAGCTAACTTAATTGAAAATGTTTTCACAAAATTCAGCAGGGTAGCCATTAGGGCCTGCTGCTTTCCCACTCTGAAGTGAGTTTATAGCATCCAGTAATTCTGATAGTGCCAGAGGTTTATCCAAATCCACTTCAGTGAGAGTATCTAGTTGTGGTATCTGTAATGCATCCAGAAACGCATTACATTTTGTCTTGTCTTCTTTAAACTGAGTAGAATATAAGGACTTGTAGTAGTTTCTAAATGTGTGCATTATGATTTTGTCTCCTTCTATGTTAGTAATTGCTGTGATTGTATTGTGAACGTCCTGCTTGTGGATTTGTTGAGCTAAGATCTTATTGCTTTCTCTCCATGTTCATAGTAATGATGTCTTGATTTAAAAATGAGTTGTTCTGTTTCTTTGGCTGTCAAGAGGTTGAGTTCTGAATGCAGAACCTATCTTTTCCTGTGAAGTCCTCTTTTCCTGATACCTTCCAGGCAAAGCCACATGTCATCACTAAGGTGGGTATCATTGTCAAATGAATAGGATTTGCATTTAAATTCTGTTTGACATAAACAGCAACTAAACCTTTTCTGTTCTGTCTATTCTTCCTACAAATATGTATCTGCCTATATTATACTTATCCTCAACATTGTTATTTAGCCAGGTTTCTGTTATTGCTATAATATCATAATTATGCTCCACTACTACTTGATACTTCTAGCATAAGGCAAGCTATTTTTAATGTGTTATTCATTTTATTTTTGCATTTAAATCCTGGGTTAGAATTTACAATACTGTGCATTTTAATTTTTATGCTATTGTTTGTTCTTCTATATATAGTTCTAAACCTGGGATGTCCTAAACTCCCTGTACCCCATATCTTTATTTAAACAATCCTTGACTAACCTACTCATACAGCTCCCCAACACACTGGTGCCCCTCCGGTTTAGATGCAACCCGTCATGGTGGAACAGGTCCCTTCTGTTTTAAAAGGAGCCTCAATGCCACATTAACCTATACCAAGATTTGAGCCATGTATTCTTTACTTAAAAGCTCTCTACTCACACTGTTTGTATTCCCTTTTAATACTGAATCTTTAATCTGTCGCCCTCTTAACTGCTCTGCTTTTCTGACTGCTAAGAACTGTTCAATCTAGAAAAACCTGCTTAGTGAATATCCACTGCTGATTCATTTCTGATTCAAAAAAAAAAAAAAAAGCTTTAAAAATTCCTAGCAGCAACCAAAACACAAAGTTTTTAGGAGCAAAATATACAGTATTACTTAATTAACTCTCACACAACAGAAAACAACAACTTTCTTTTGTTTGCAAGGATGACTTCAGCATGTCAGTACATCTCAGTCTCGAAGAGCCTTATTAGAACACAGCTTTCTTCTGTCCAGGATAGCTACATATACATATATATTGTGGCGGACAGCCGGGTCCCATGCCCGGCAGGGACGCCCCTTCTGCATCTGTTCCAGGGGAGCAACCATGGGCAGCTCAATACCTCACCCGGGACGCTTGGTGGCAGCCTACCTGGCGGACGGTGATCCCCCAACCTGTCGCATGGCTCCATGGGAGATGGAGTCCTCCACAGCCAGGTTGGGGGCTCGGATGGCCGCTAGGGGGAGCTGCATGGAGTCAGCAGCCTGGCTGGATGAATCTTCAGCCCCACCCGTAAGTGCAATTAGGACCAGGTGGTCAAGCACCTGGAATGCTTCCTGGTGGGCTATAAAAAGGGCCAGCCACCACCACTCGGACAGCCAGAGTCGGAAGGAGGAGGACTAAGCCTGAGGAGGAGGAGTGGTGGTAAAGGAGAGAGGATTGTGTTGTGGAATAGTGTTTGTGGACTGTATAGTGCCTGTGGGTCACGGGGAAGACGTGCACCCACGGGTAAAGAAAATAATAAAGTCTGGTTGTATTTGGTAATAAATGTATGTCCTGTTGATTTAGTATGCGTGTAGATCAATGAAAGTGAGTCCTTTCTTCTGACGGCGTTGCGATGTTCCTGTATACGTGTTGCGATTCTTTTTGAAGTTTGTCCTATGTATACCGCTGAGCAAGAACTGCATGGAATGCTATAAACTGCATTTCATGTTTCTGCTATCGATTTCTTGTTTTTAGCATTAAACAGGACCGTGCGCAGATTATTCGTGGGTTTGTGTGCTATTCTGACGCCTGACTTGGCCAGGATGCGCGCTGTACCTTCAGACACCTTGTGGTGATAAGGGAGTGAGTGCCAGGTGGGGTGGGGGTTCTGATTCAATTCAATTGTTTGCTGAGTTTTTTGGTGTCTTCTGTGTAAGCTCCGATTAATGAATGTTTTTGAGTATCCGTTTGAAGTGAAAAGATGGACGAGATAGCGTCTCTCATTCATTTTGTTTCCTTCGTATTACAATGGGTGTGGACTCTACTGAATAGAGTTTTAACACAGCTCCGTTTATGAGATACCAGGTGGTTGCTGGTGAAGTGTAATATCTTGTCTGCGTAGCATTCTTTACGGTAAACACTTGTGGACAGATTGGCGTCATTATTTCTTTTGATGTAGATGTCCAGAAAGCTGATGTGTCGGTTGATTTCTTTTTCCATTGTGAATTGGATTGCAGGGAATATTGTGTTGATGTGGTTGTAGAATTCATTCAGCTGGTTATTTTTTAGTATGACGAATGTGTCGTCTACATAGCGTATCCAAATTTTGGGTGTGAACTGGGGTAGAGCCATGTTCTTAAATCGATGCATTACCAGTTCCGCTAGAAGTCCTGATAACGGCGATCCCATTGGCCTGCCTTCTTTCTGAGTGTAGTATTTGCCGTTGAAATGAAAGTGAGTTTTCTGGCAAAATGATATTAGGTGCATTATGTCTTTAATGGACAGTTTAGTTCTTGTCTCTATGGTGGGGTCGCTTTCCAGTCTCATTAATAGTGTTTCTGTGGCCAGATGAATCGGAATCATAGTGTATAGCAACATAACGTCAAACGAGACCAAGATCTTGTCCTCGGCGATGGATACATCTTTCAAGCGCTGTAATGCCAACTCAGCGCTGTTCACCGAATATTCAGAGTCATAAGTTAAATGTTTGAGTAACTGGAAAAGTCTTTTTGACAAGTTGTAAGATGGTCCGCCTATTAGGCGGACCACTGGTCTGAATTTCAATGGTGTTTTATGTATTTTAGGGAGTCCTTAAAATTCAGGGCAGTTAGCATCGCTGGATTTCATTTTGTAATAATTCTGTGCATCCAGGCGGTTGTTATTTCGGAGTTTGGTCAGAGTATTGTTTATTCTATTAAGTGTAGTTTTCGCTGGGTCATTACTCAGCTGTTGATAAGTGTTAGTGTCAGAAAGCATTTCTTCCATAGCTGTGGTGTATTGTTCCTTGTCTAAGACGACAGTTGCGCATCCTTTGTCGGCTGATGTGATAATGATGCTGTTGTCATTCCGTAGCGATCGTAGGGCTTTCTGTTCACTTGCCGAAATGTGTGTGGTCGGTTGTCCTGTGTGTAGCTAGCTGGCGACGTTGCACCTTATTTCCTGTCTGTATTTTTTCGGTTAATAAGATGTGTTCCAAGGAACCTAAGAAGTTCATGTCAGATGCGTCTTTGTTGTTGAATTTTAATCCTCTGGAGAGAATATTGTGTTCTGTGGTGGAGAGCTGTCTTTTTGCAACACGTATACAGGAACATCGCAACGCCGTCAGAAGAAAGGACTCACTTTCATTGATCTACACGCATACTAAATCAACGGGACATACATTTAACTGGGACAATGTACAAGTAAAATTTAAGGCCAGTACTAAAAGTGCCAGAGAGCTGGCCGAATCTTGGCTATCAAATGAGAACGCCATCAACAGACACTTGGACATAAATCCAGCATATGCAAACTTAAGAAGAACATGTTCATAATAAATAAACTGTACACCCAATACCCCCCCACCCCCTCCACGTAATGTTTTGCTATATATTGCCCTTGATTCTTGTAAGTCTAAGCATTATCCTCTGATGAAGACCCCTGGCAGGGGTTGAAAGCTGAGGAATAAAAACTACTTTATGATACGTGATTCATTTTTTCTTCCTTTGTGGATCTCCAGCTTCAAATCTGCAAACCGTATCACAGACCTTCTCTTCAATATATATATATATATATATATATATATATATATACTCTAGCAAAATACCCGTGCTTCGTAGCGGAGAAGTAGTGTGTTAAAGAGGTTATGTAAACATATATATACATATACGAATATACATATATATATACATATCTACATATACACATCCACATATATATACATATATATATATATATACACATATCAACATATATATACACATACATATACACACATACATACACACACACATATACATATATACATACACACATACATACATACATACACACATATATATATATATATACATATCTACATATATATACACATATATATATATATACATATCTACATATATATACACATATATATACATATATATATATATATATACATATCTACATATATATACACATATATATAGACATATCTACATATATAAATAAAATTTATTATTATTATTATTATATATATACACATATATATACATATCTACATATATATACTGTATATATATATATATATCCAAATCCCCGCGCGAAGTACTGCTTTTAAATTTTTATTAAGAAGAAAAGAAAACCTTTTTAAATTGAGGGAAAATATACCAATAACAATTTGTTAAGGATCTGTTTTTTTGTGAAGCTGCCTTTACACAGCCTCTCCGCTGTTTTATAAATGAATGCCATATAAGGCTGTCCTTTCTCCTAGCTTAGCGGTTCTGTATTCTTTTATTGTTCATTTATTACGATTGTTATAGTTATTGTGTAGCTATTTGAGACTCACTGTTCTGTTCAGGAACCCATTTCCTTTACGTAGTCCGCGGATTCTCCGCTATTTTTTGTTCGTTTATTACGATTATAGTTATTTATTGATTCCCTTCTTTAGCTGACTGCCTGCTCATATAAGGCGCTCTGCTGTTTTTTTGTGAAGCAGCCTTTACACAGCTTTTCCGCTGTTTTATAAATGAACGCCATATAAGGTCTTCCTTTTTCCTTGCTTCGCCAAGGAAGCAGCCTTTTTATTTAATCCATGGGTTCTCCGCTGTTTTTTTTTTTTTCTTTTTTTACGATTGTTATAGTTCTGTTTGTATACCACATTGTCAGTTCAGCACTCCGGTTGTAATATGACCAAGCCGTGCAAGCTTACTGTTAAGAATGCAACGTATAGTTATACAGGAGAAAAGCAATCTTGCCTCAAATCAATGGCAACCTTTTGTAGGTCTATGAACTTAATTTAAACTTTAAGTTTACACGGTGCTTTGTTTCCGAAGTACCTGCACTCATGAATATGTCTGTATGCGTCAGTCGCTCAAATCCCCGCGCTTCGCAGAGGCGAAGTACTGCTTTTAAATTTTTATTAAGAAGAAAAGAAAACCTTTTTAAATTGAGGGAAAATATACTAATAACAATTTGTTAAGGATCTGTTTTTTTGTGAAGCTGCCTTTACACAGCCTCTCCGCTGTTTTATAAAAGAACGCCATATAAGGCCGTCCTTTATCCTTGCTTAGCGGTTCTGTATTCTTTTATTGTTCGTTTATTACGATTGTAATAGTTATTGTGTAGCTATTTGAGACTCACTTTTCTGTTCAGGTACCCATTTCCTTTATGTAGTCCGCGGATTCTCCGCTATTTTTTGTTCGTTTATTACGATTATAGTTATTTATTGATTCCCTTCTTTACCTGACTGCCTGCTCATATAAGGCGCTCCACTGTTTTTTTGTGAAGCAGTCTTTACACAGCTTTTCTGCTGTTTTATAAACAAACGCCATATAAGGTCTTCCTTTTTCCTTGCTTCGTCAAGGAAGCAGCCTTTTTATTTAATCCACGGGTTCTCCGCTGTTTTTTGTTTGTTTATTACAATTGTTATAGTTCTGTTTGTATACCACGTTGTCAGTTCAGCACTCCGGTTGTAACATGACCAAGCTGTGCAAGCTTACTGTTGAGAATGCAACGTATAGTTGTACAGGAGAAAAGCAATCTTGCCTCAAAGTTCAGTCAGTTCACGTGAGCCGCTCTCTTCTGTCATGTTGCGATGTCCACGGCTTAATTTAATGTTAGCTAAGACCCGGCACTTAAAAGTTTCTCGCTACAGCAATTTTAACTCCATTACAAAGTGATCCAAAGTCTCGTTTATACCTCGTGTCTTCTCATTAAACTTGTATGTCGCGAATATGGTATTGCAAACGGCAGCTGAAGCGTTTCTATAACCTTAATTTAAACTTACGGTTTACACCGTGCTTTGTTTCCGCAGTAGCTGCACTTATGAATATGCTTGTATGTGTCACTCGCTCGCTTCTTATTGTTTCACTGCCTTCTCAATTGTGTAATGAATGTTTTCTTCAGCGCTCTTTGGGGCTCTTCCTTGACTTCTATGTACTGCGTTCACAGTCAGTTCACGTGATTACGTGGGTGGCGTGATGATGCGATACGCAAGTCTGCCTCCCACGGCCATCGAGGTGCACTATATTACAGTATATGGACAAAAAAGAGGTTCCAGTTATGACCATTACGCGTAGAATTTCGAAATGAAACCTGCCTAACTTTTGTAAGTAAGCTGTAAGGAATGAGCCTGCCAAATTTCAGCCTTCCACCTACACGGGAAGTTGGAGAATTAGTGATGAGTGAGTGAGTGAGTGAGTGAGTGAGTGAGTGAGTGAGTGAGTGAGTGAGTGAGTGAGTGAGTGAGTGAGTGAGTGAGTGAGTGAGTCAGTAAGGGCTTTGCCTTTTATTAGTATAGATATATACACATTTATACATATATACACATATATATGTGTATGTATGTGTATATATATATATATATATATATGTATATATATATATACATATACGTGTATATATGTATATACATATATATACACATATACAGTGATCCCTCGCTATATCGCGCTTCGCGGCTTCACTCTATCGCGGATTTTATATGTAAGCATATTTAAATATATATCGCGGATTTTTTGCTGGTTAGCGGATTTCTGCGGACAATGGGTCTTTTAATTTCTGGTACATGCTTCCTCAGTTGGTTTGCCCAGTTGATTTCATACAAGGGACGCTATTGGCAGATGGCTGAGAAGCTACCCAACTTACTTTTCTCTGTCTCTCTTGCGCTGACTTTCTCTGATCCTGACGTAGGGGGTGTGAGCAGGGGGGCTGTTCACACACCTAGACGATACGGACGCTCGTCTAAAAATGCTGCAAGATTATCTTCACGTTGGCTACCTTCTGTGCAGCTGCTTCGTGAAGCGACATGCTGCACGGTGCTTCGCATACTTAAAAGCTCAAAGGGCACGTATTGATTTTTTTTATCTGTCTCTCTCTCTCTCTGCTCCTGACGGAGGGGGTGTGAGCTGCCACCTTCAACAGCTTTGTGCCGCGGTGCTTCACATACTTAAAAGCCAAACAGCCCTATTGATTTGTTTGCTCCTTTGAAGAGGAAGATATGTTTGCATTCTTTTAATTGTGAGACTGAACTGTCATCTCTGTCTTGTCATGGAGCACAGTTTAAACTTTTGAAAAAGAGACAAATGTTTGTTTGCAGTGTTTGAATAACGTTCCTGTCTCTCTACAACCTCCTGTGTTTCTGCGCAAATCTGTGACCCAAGCATGACAATATAAAAATAACCATATAAACATATGGTTTCTACTTCGTGGATTTTCTTATTTAGCGGGTGGCTCTGGAACGCAACCCCCTCGATGGAGGAGGGATTACTGTATATACACATATATATATATACATATATACACATATATGTATGTATATACAGTGTTCTGCCCAGCCATTTTTTCCAGCCAGGTGGCATGAAAAAGTAGCTGGGTGGGGCGGGACAGGGAAATTTGGTGGTGGGGAAAATTAAATGTGCACTATTTTTATTAGTTATTATTAATTATTTTCCAATTCTCAATATGACTTCCTTTTTTAAGGTTTGACACTTGTGCCAGAATATTTTTTTATTAAATTTAAGAAGTATTCAATTCAGGATCCTGCAACCCTAACAAAAATTTTAAATAACAATTGCTATGCCATAAACCAAGAGGCACAAGTACTGTCGCTGTCGGGAAGAAAAGTGAAAACAATGAAAAAAATTAAGAAATATTCTTCAAAGTCAACTTGCATATGCAGAAGGTGTCTTCAGTTGAATATTTATTCTTCTTTTCTTCCTAGAACAGGAACAACCCATTTCTTTACAGTGTTTCACAACAGCTTTTCAAACAACGCTGTATGTGGCAACTCATTTTTTGCCAACCAATACATGGATCTTAAAGCTCCAAAAAAATGAATGTGTGAATGGGTATCACGCAGGTTTCACTTAAAAATTGTGTAAATGTTGGGTTCATGATCTGGTGGTCAGAGACATGAACACAGAATTCAATGGATGTTCTTCAGAGCGGGCTTTCTTTATTGCATGTGGGCTGTCTCTATCTGACGTACCAAAACCCCAATTCCTATTCTTCCTTTTTCTTTCTCCACATAACCAATCACCACACGATAACACAAAGCATTTCATGCGCTACATAATTTATGACGGTGTTTGAAAAAATCTAGTAAATTAAATATTCATTTTAAGACGAAATTTAGTTTACGATGTTCTACTTTAATGACAAACTACGAGAATAAAGTTAACATGTCGACTTTAATCTCAAGATAAAGTGGAAATGTCAACTTTATTCTCGACATAAGCTTAGAAGCACTACACAGACTGCACTGACACTGAGAACAGAGACATCACTTCCTGATGCCCTTTTTCTGATATCTGATACGCTGGTTCCACGAGTCTTTTTTTTATTTTATCAGTCCTCCTCTCACCCGCCCACCTCCACATCCTCTTTGCTTGTGAAGTGCCGCCCTGCTCCCACTATTAGCATGTACAGCCTCCTCTCGCCTGCCCACCTCTCCATACTCCTTGCTACTGTAGTTAACCTGCTCCGCCCCCGCTATTACCATGTACACCCCCCTCTCGAAAGCCCACCTCCCCATACTCTTTGCTTGTGAACTCCGTTCTGCCTCGTCCCCGCTATTTGCTTTAGCACCTCACAACTTGTGATCCTACTTCTAAAATATTTGCCCACCCGCCCGCTCGTCCCTTGCCATCTTTGCAGATCATTAGATCTCTTGGCTGTCATCTCACAATGTCATGCAAGATGACAACCAGGTGCTAAACTAAATTAGCCGGGCGGAGCGCCTGGGTAAAAGACGATAGGGAGAACACTGTATGTACAGTATGTATGTATATAAAAAGCATGTCCTTTTTACTTGTAATTCTATTCTCAAAAGTGCTTAATCCAATTCCCGGACTCCTAGCTCAGGATGGTGTGGTTGCATTTCAGTATGCTTTATAATATAAAAGCATTCCAAACATTTAATTAATTGCATGGGCCACATAACTGTTCAGTTTGTAAACATCACTGCTTTTTATAATAAGTAAAGCATTCATTTGTCTGGCTATGGAAAAATAACTGAAGCTTGAACATACAACTGATGAAAAACATGAAAAGCAAGTGAACAATGTAAACAAATTAATAATAATGATAATAATAATAATACATTCATTCATTTTCTAAACCTCCTTTATCTATTGCCTGTTCAATACTAAGCAGCTCCAGTGAACTAAGGTAATATTATCCTCTGGTTAAAAAATCGGGGGTGGTCTCCCCTAGACTTTCTCGTATACTCAAATATGGGGACGGATATTTGAGGAGTAAACCGCAAGACGATGATTATATTTTTATATTATATACATGAAAGAGCCATTAACAAGAAATCAAATCAAATGAATAATATATTGAACAATTATTATAAAAGTAAAGTTGAATAAATCTGCAGCTGCATGAATAAAAACTGAAGTACCACTTCCGGTTAATCGAAATAGCCCAAAAGTTAATAGAAATGTATGATATGTACCTAATACTTATATGCAAAGTTTGGTTGACCTAAATGAAAGCATACTCAAATGATCATGTTTACATACACACACATAGACAGACATACAGACAGAATTCTAAAATGGTATTTTTGGACTCTTCGGAGGTCTAAAACAGTGCTCCGCAACCTTTTCTCACCTACGACACACCAAAGTTCTTCCTAGAATTCCACGGCACGTCAAAAGCTAAAATATATAGCAGTGGCGTAGCAAAGGCGGGGGGGGGGGGCAGTCCGCTCCGAGCGCCAGCTATTTAGGGGTGTCCAAACTATGGTAGTTTCCTTTTTTTTTGTTCCTTGAGGAGGTGCAAAAAAAAATTTAATTCAGCTTTGGGGCGTCAAATTTTTCACCGCCCGGGAAATATGATCTCCAATTTATTTTTCAGCTTTAGGGCGTCAAATTTTTCACCGCCCCGGACAACATGATCTCCAGCTACGCCACTGATACATAGATATTAATTTAATACACAAATTTTACAATAAATTTTCATTTTTTATTATAAGTATACATTTATTATAAGTATACATACATAAAAACTATACTATATTTACTTTTATGCAATCTTAATAATTATTATAACATAATGACTGATTAATGTGATACCTGCGCTTGTTTCAATGAACACAAAAGTTTTATATTCGGCTCAATATTTGACAGCGCAACCTGAAGTTCTTGGTCAAGATCTTTTAAGCATGACCGCTTATCATTTTTAATTAACACAAGAGTTGTTTGTCTTTTTTGGTGTAACTGGGATGGTTTGAATTTAGATGCCGATTTAGTTTACTGGGTGCCATTGCCTCATTTGATAGCTGATCGCCGCAAATGATGCATTGTGGCTTTGGAGCCGTTTCGTCACCACACCACGAGAATCCATATCGAATGTAGTCTTCGTTGTACTTCCTTTTCACAATCTTCTTTGTTTTTATTGCAACACTTGTGCTGGGTTCTTCATCATCTGTACGTGAAGACGTATCTTTTCCACGTAAAAATTTATCCATATTTAAAGGGGTATAAAACTAAATATGAATCACACGAAGAACGTTAACCATACACAATTCAGCAACACAACTAATAGTAATGAATGATAACTACTGTCGCAAGACGAGTGAATGCGACGTAGCACGACTAATACGTCGGCTTGAATTGAATCTAGGTGAGGGCACAGGGCGCTCTGCCTATCAAAGCATACTACGCAGTTGTCTGGCGACTACGTAGGGCCTACGTCGTAGGCGACAGGCACCAGGCAATGGGATTTATTATTTCAGAGAAATGACACATAAAATTATGAAACCTTTAAAAGGCTATTTATGCGAATATTTCATTGCACGTATTCTCATTATTGTGTTTCTAAGGAGGACTGTTGAAATATTATTTAGTTAGAAAATTGTCTTATTTGACCGCGTCACACCTGTATCGGCTCAAGGCACACCAGTGTGCCGTGGCACACCGGTTGCGGAGCACTGGTCTAAAACATTGAGGTTTATCAAAATCTCTAAATTGAATTTTTGGAGGATTCCGATGCTTTCCCTATACTTTGCATATGAGAAAGTAAAAAATATAAATATTGTATAAATATTTGCATCTTTCACTTAGTAATATACAGTGCATTCGGAAAGTATTCACAACGCATCACTTTTTCCACATTTTGTTATGTTACAGCCTTATTCCAAAATGGATTCAATTCATTTTTTTCCTCAGAATTCTACACACAACACCCCATAATGACAAAGTGAAAAAAGTTTACTTGAGGTTTTTGCAAATTTATTAAAAATAAAAAAACTGAGAAATCACATATACATAAGTATTCACAGCCTTTGCTCAATACTTTGTCAATGCACCTTTGGCAGCAATTACAGCCTCAAGTCTTTTTGAATATGATGCCACAAGCTTGGTACACCTATCCTTGGCCAGTTTCGCCCATTCCTCTTTGCAGCACCTCTCAAGCTACATCAGGTTGGATGGGAAGCGTTGGTGCACAGCCATTTTAAGATCTCTCCAGAGATGTTCAATCGGATTCAAGTCTGGGCCACTCAAGGACATTCACAGAGTTGTCCTGAAGCCACTCCTTTGATATCTTGGCTGTGTGCTTAGGGTCGTTGTCCTGCTGAAAGATGAACCGTCGCCCCAGTCTGAGGTCAGGGGCGCTCTGGAGCAGTTTTTCATCCAGGATGTCTCTGTACATTGCTGTAGTCATCTTTCCCTTTATCCTGACTAGTCTCCCAGTCCCTGCCGCTGAAAAACATTCCCACAGCATGATGCTGCCACCACCATGCTTCACTGTAGGGATGGTATTGGCCTGGTGATGAGCGGTGCCTGGTTTCCTCCAAACGTGATGCCTGGCATTCACATCAAAGAGTTCAATCTTTGTCTCATCAGACCAGAGAATTTTCTTTCTCATGGTCTGAGAGTCCTTCAGGTGCATTTTGGCAAACTGCAGGCGGGCTGCCATGTGCCTTTTACTAAGGAGTGGATTCTGTCTGGCCACTCTACCATACAGGCCTGATTGGTGGATTGCTGCAGAGATAGTTGTCCTTCTGGAAGATTCTCCTCTCTCCACAGAGGACCTCTGGAGCTCTGACAGAGTGACCATCAGGTTCTTGGTCACCTCCCTTACTAAGGCCCTTCTCCCCTGATCGCTCAGTTTAGATGGCTGGTCAGCTGTAGGAAGAGTCCTGGTGGTTTTGAACTTCTTCCACTTACAGATGATGGAGGCCACTGTGCTCATTGGGACCTTCAAAGCAGCAGAAATGTTTCTGTAACCTTCCCCAGATTTGTGCCTCGAGACAATCCTGTCTCAGAGGTCTACAGACAATTCCTTTGACTTCATGCTTGGTTTGTGCTCTGACATGAACTGTCAACTGTGGGACCTTATATAGACAGGTGTGTGTCTTTCCAAATCATGTCCAATCAACTGAATTTACCACAGGTAGACTCCAATTAAGCTGCAGAAACATCTCAAGGATGATCAGGGGAAACAGGAAGCACCTGAGCTCAATTTTGAGCTTCATGGCAAAGGCTGTGAATACTTATGTACATGTGCTTTCTCAATTTCTTTATTTTTAATAAATTTGCAAAATAACTCAAGTAAACTTTTTTCACGTTGTCATTATGGGGTGTTGTGTGTAGAATTCTGAGGAAAAAAAATGAATTTAATCCATTTTGGAATAAGGCTGTAACATAACAAAATGTGGAAAAAGTGATGCGCTGTGAATACTTTCCGGATGCACTGTAACTACAAGTTACTAGTAACATCCACAATCTTTCATCATTGAACAGTCAATCAGGGTTAGTGCTGGGCAGTATGACCAAAATTCTATATCACGGTATTTTTCAAAATTGTACCAGTTTCACGGTATTCAACGGTTTTTTCCCATGCATGAGTTAACCACATTTTCCACTGCAATTACTGCAGTAGACTGGCTAAGAATAACCTATTCCACCATCATGAGAATTGTACATTGCACAAAAAAGCATTTTAATGTGCACACAAGTATTAATACAGGTTTGCATGGCCCCAAAAAGTGATAGTTTTCAAGGAGGGGGGCACTAACGAAGAGAAGGAATCACATTGCATGACAGTTGCTGTCAAAATCAACTACACTTTCTGTTAATGTTAACAATCTCTGTCCACTGACACGTTAAAGTGACTTTTTAAACACTTTACCATCATAAACTGCATAATATTTAAACTAATAAATAATAACAATAAAATAAATAATAGTGCAACTTCCAGTAATAATACTATTACTTCAAAACTTCAATTCCAGGTACATTACACAGTATTCACCAAAATAAAATAAAACAAGTGCAAATTGGTGATGACATCTTTACCAACTGAACCGTCATTAAGACAAATTGCATTAATATGGACCTTGCTTCAAGCTAAGCTATATACATAAATAATAAAACTGCAACTTGCATTTATAATGCTATTTGTGGTATAGTGGGTCAGCGGCTTCAAAAAAAAAATATGGTCGGTTTTTAAATCCAGTTCGCCGTGTTCGTCTCCGTGGGCACGATTGGCCGACCACGGAGAGTTAATGAGGTGATTGGGGCAAGTTGCACCCGATCATTCTCAATTGCTTCATCGGCTTACTGCTGTGTGTGAATAAGGCCGGAGTTATACTTCACGCGACGCATGCTGCAGCGGACGCTCCTGCTACGCAAGCGTTGAAGTGTTTATACTTGCGCGTGTACTTTACGTAAATCTGGAGGAATCCGCCAGATGGCAGTGCGAGATATTATCACGGTGAGAACATGTTCGGCTTCTCTGTGTTGTGAATTGCCTAAAACACCCATTAAATTCCGATGACACCTTACCGCAATATCTCTGAAAAGGATGTTTATTGATTAAATCCAGGGATGTGTCCATTCCAGCAAGCATTGAGCACGAGTGAGAAACAATCCCTGGACGATGCCTCGGCTCATCGCAAGGTGAATACAAGCACACACATACACTAGCGTCATTTTAGCGGCATGAAATCCCCAAATCTGCATATCTTTGGAAGGAAATTGGAGCACACTGAGGAAACCCAGCAGGAAAACGTGTAAACTCCAGGCAGGGAATATCAGCGACGTGACTCCCTGCAAGACAGCAGCACTAACGCTCTGCCACTGTGTCACCCCATGTGTGTAATTATTAACAGTATTCATTATTTAAACGAAATTACCGATTTATCTGTAAAATGTAATATACATACTTTAATGCTTTTCATCATGAAAGTGATATCAAGTATAAATCTAAGGCTTCTAAATGTGCACAGAGTTGTAGTATCATACGTTTAATGTGCTCAGTGTGGTGATCTATTGCTGGCGATTCGCTGCTGTCAGGAGCAGAGGAAGCCCTAGAAAAAAAGATAGCACAGAAGATGGTATGTGAGAATTTTAAAATGTATCGTGTCATTACGATCAGGAATATGCGACGCTTGAATATAAAAGCACCATGAATACATCTGTATGTCGGCATTTTGCTTCACCACATCGAACCATTTATCAAATATCGAAGCACACACACCGATCTCGTAGGATCTGCAAAGCGGCTTTCTGTCACATGTAGATAGTAAACAGAGACTCTGACATCACATTCCAACTTTTAGCACACTGCGCCCCCCGACTTTTTGCTGGTACAGCAACTCGTGCACACGTCGCGTTAATTTCTGAGAAACTGCTCAGAGGATGCATCAAATGAACGCTCAAAACGCATGGCAGCCATGATGCGAGCACGTACACGTTCTGAGCGTGAAGTATAAATGAGCCCTAAGGCGCTGCGCACACAGAGACGTATATTTATGGGCCGGCAGGATGGGGGAAGGAAAAAAAAGAAAAGATAGAACACAAGGAAGTTAAAGAAGGGAAAAGGCAGTCATGGGAGACGATCCAGACACCAGGAAGGAGAAGGCAGCACGAGCTTGGGCTCCATGAGGAAGCGCAGGCTGAGGTGATATAGGGGCTGGCTCACCCCATTGACTAAGCGTGTAGAGTGGGGAGAGCGAAATATAAGACCTCCCAATGGATCTGAGGAGAAACTGAGTGAGCGCGAAGGAAGATGGGAGGTGTGCCGGCCTCGGAAGGTCTGGCTGCGCAGTGTGGCAGCAGCCAAGACAGGGGTTGGCAGAAAGCAGTTCGTGCTGCAAAGGCACCGCCAGCAACGCCAGTGAACGGTGAGCCGTGGAGACAGAAGGTGGTGTGCTGCGATCGGGCGAGGAGAGAGACGGATTTATTTATTATGGATTTTATCCCCATGTTTCACTGGCTTTATGGATTTGCTATTTATTTGGTACAGTGGAACCTTGGTTCATGACCATAATTCGTTCCAAACCTCTGGTCGAAAACCGATTTGGTTGTGAACCAAAGCAATTTCCCCAATAGGATTGTATGTAAATACAATTAATCCGTTCCAGACCGTATAAACTGTATGTAAATATATTATTTTAAAGATTTTTAAGCACAAATATAGTTAATTACACCAAAGAATGCACAGTGTAATAGTAAACTAATGTAAAAACATTGAATAACACTGACACAAACACCCAGACTCCCTGCTCAGCTGCATGCGCAGGCTAGCTCTCTCTCAGCAGCACGCGAGCCCTCTCTCTCTCTCAGCAGCAGCACGCGAGCCCTCTCCCTCTCTCTCTCAGCAGCACGGGAGCCCCCTCTCTCTCTCTCTCTCTCTCTCTCTCTCTCTCTCTCTCTCAGCAGCAGGCAAGCCCTCTCTTTCTCTCAGAAGCACGCGAGCCCTCTCTCTCTCTCTCTCTCTCCCTCAGCAGCATGCAAGCCCTCTCTCTCTCTCTCTCTCTCTCTCTCTCTCTCTCTCAGCAGCACGCAAGCCCTCTCTCTCAGCAGCATGCGAGCCCCCTTTCTCTCTGTAACATTGCAGCAGTTCGCGCTATAGCCTTACAATCCGATCGCTGTATAAACACTTTTTTTAAAATGAGTTTTAAGCACGCCACCCCATGCTTAAAACTCATTTTAAAAAAAGTGTTTATACAGCGATCGATTTTTTCCCCCCAAAAAAAGGAACATTTGAACAAATCCAAACTTTATTTAAAAGCCAACCAAGAAAGTAACATTACAGGAGTTCACGCTAATAGCATTACAACCCGATCGCTGTAAACACTCTTTCTAAATGAGTTTCAAGCACAGGGAAAAAAAAATGAACATTTGAAAAAAGAGAAAAGTAACATTGCAACACTTTCTTCTCACCACTCTTCACTTGCTTAGAAGCCATGGTTAACTGCAAAAGCACACGAAATACTGTAGAGCACAAAGAGTTAACAGGTAAAGCACGCACGTCTGACTGAGAGCAATGAACAGGGAGAGGCTAAACGCATGCTTAAATACAGTAATCGGTGCGTACAAACCGGAAGGGAAACTGGCTTGTTCGTATACCGAGTGTGTGGTCGTGAACCGAGGCAAAAGTTTGGTAAAGTTTTTGGTCATAAACCGAGTTGTACATGTACCGAGACGTTCGTGAACCGAGGTTCCACTGTACTGTATTTTTCTGAACACTGCACAGCGGACACTTTTGGTTTTACTTTGACTGTTTTTAACAAAAGCACTTGAGCACTTTTCACCAATCCCTTGGCTTTAATGAGATTTCTCAGCTCATCTCGGTCATAACTATCAACGGTGTTGGTTCAACAGACTCCCATTATTCTCTATGATTGATCGTCTGCTAAACCCAGCTAACTCAATGGAATGCCTCCAGAATACTTCCAGTGAAACTTGTGAGGCTATTGCTGTATTTTCCATCCATCCATCCATCCATTTTCCGGCTGAGGACCATGGTCTCAGATTTGGAGGTGCTGATTCCCATCTCAGCCGCTTCACACTCAGCTGCGAATCGATCCAGAGAGAGCTGAAGATCACGGCCTGAAGAAGCAAACAGGACAACATCATCTGCAAAAAGCAGTGACCCAATCCTGAGTCCACCAAACCGGACCCCCTCAACACCCTGGCTGCGCCTAGAAATTCTGTCCATAAAAGTTATGAACAGAATCGGTGACAAAGGGCAGCCCTGACGGAGTCCAACTCTCACTGGAAATGGGTTCGACTTACTGCCGGAAATGCGGACCAAGCTCTGACACTGGTTGTACAGGGACCGAACACCCCTTATCAGGGGGTTCGGTACCCCATACTCCCGGAGCACCCCCCACAGGATTCCCCGAGGAACATGGTCAAACGCCTTTTCCAAGTCCACAAAACACATGTAGACTGGTTGGGAAAACTCCCATGCACCCTCCAGGACCCTGCTAAGGGTGTAGAGCTGGTCCACTGTTCCGCGACCAGGACGAAAACCACATTGTTCCTCCTGAATCCGAGATTCGACTATCCGACGAACCCTCCTCTCCAGGACCCCCGAATAGACTTTTCCAGGGAGGCTGAGGAGTGTGATCACTCTGTAGTTGGACACCTTCCGGTCCCCCTTCTTAAAGAGGGGGACCACCACCCCAGTCTGCCAATCCAGAGGCACTGTCCCTGATGTCCATGTGATGTTGCAGAGATGTGTCAACCAAGACAGTCCTACAACATCCAGAGCCTTGAGGAACTCCGGGCGTATCTCATCTACCCCCGGGCCCTGCCACCAAGGAGTTTTTTGATCACCGCGGTGACCTCAGTCCCAGAGATGGGGGAGCCCACCTCCGAGTCCCCAGGCTCTGCTTCCTCATTGGAAGGCATGTTAGTGGGATTAAGGAGGTCTTCGAAGTACTCCCCCCACCAAAAAAACAATGTCCTGAGTCGAGGTCAGCAGCGCACCATCTCTACCATATACAGTGTTGTGCATACGCACAAACAACAGTTAGGACCCGTCCCACCCACCCGAAGGCGGAGGGAGGCTACCCTCTCGTCCACCAGGGTAAACCCCAATGAACAGGCTCCAAGTTGGGGGGCAATAACTATGCCCACACCCGCTCGGCGCCTCTCACCAGGGGCAACTCCGGAGTGGTAGAGAGTCCAGCCCCTCTCAAGGAGATTGGTTCCAGAGTCCAAGCTGTGCATCGAGGTGAGTCCGACTATATCTAGCCAGAACCTCTCAACCTCACGCACTAGCTCAGGCTCCTTCCCCTTCAGAGAGGTGACATTCCACGTCCCAAGAGCTAGCTTCTGTAGCCGAGGATCGGACAGCCAAGGTCCCCGCCTTCGGCCACCACCCAACTCACACTGCACCCGACCTCCTTGGCCCCTCCCATAAGTGGTGAGCCCATGGGAAGTGTGTTCCACAAGGCTCCACAAGTGTTCCACAAGGCTCTATCCTGGGTCCGCTGCTCTTTTCGATCTACATTCTTCCGTTAGGTCAGATTATCTTGGGGCATAACATGAGCTACCACAGCTATGCTGATGACTATGCTGTATTTTTCAATCAAAAAAATAATTGATATTAGAAATAATATAGAATGTTTTCCCAACACTGTGCATCCTCTTAAGCACCAGTACTCCATTATAAACAAATTAAATTATTTCACCAGGATAGATTTACCTGATTTATATAAAATAATTTCTCAACTGAGACCCTCAACCTGCGTCCTTGACCCAATACCAACAAGTTTTTTCAGAGAAGTATCGGGCGTGCCAATTGATAGTATTCTTGACATAGTAAACTTGTCTTTAGATACGGGGGTCTTCCCAGACTGTCTTAAGACTGCTGTAGTTAAACCCGTACTCAAGAAAAATAATCTCAACTCCACTGCTTTTGAACATTTTAGACCTTTTTCTAACCTGCATTTCTTAACAGTAGAATTACCAGAGCCTACGAAAAAACTCGTAGATGCGTCCCACCTTAAATCGCTTCTTAAATCCGTTCTTTTGTCTCCTAAATGTGCAGATAAAGACACACTGCAAACAGCCAACTATTCCATGCTCCCACCGACTTAGAACGTGCACGAACTTCTCCCAGCTCATGCCTTGATTGATTATCTGGGAGTGAAGTGGAGTTTTAGAGTGGAAATAATAGATTGTTATTTGGAACACACGCATTTCATGTGTGTTCCGTTTCTACAGTAATCTGTGTAAACACATTTTTAAAACAAACGTTTTTCATATTCTAGTAGTAAATGACAAAATGTAGGCATAAACTATATAATGTATGAAGCCTGAAGTCCAAATATCAAAGAAACACTTTCACGAAAGGTACAAATATAACAGAACAAGTACGCTTTTATTCAAAAATGTAACTGCAGAAAAAAAAGCCGCCTTAGTGTGCGACATTGACACTCATTTACTACGGCGGCCCCGTGGCACAACAGTATCAGTTGCTGACTGGGAATCAAAAGGTCACGAGTTCGATCCTGCACGACTCCCTTTTGAGAAGTGAACTGCTCTTATTTTTACTATTTTAGAATAAAAAGACACATTTGATTTCAGTCTGTAACAGCCGGTGTAATTTATGATATTTGCAAAGGTTAACTTTGTTTTTGTTTTTTTTATCCACTTTTCATTCTCTCAGTCGCATTCAGGATCCTTCCCTACCCCATCTGACACTGCTGTTTTCACATAAAGACGCGCTATAGCTCTGCAGTATATCATGATACATAGACCGCGTGTTTTTTTTCCCCCAATCTTGCCAGTCCCCACATGTTGCTGTATGCTGTTTCTTTTGTATACCAGGACATGCAGAGGAAACATAGTAAAGAGCAGTAACTTCAGCGCTATATGCAATCATCAGACACTCCCTATCTGACACTGCTGTTTTCACATAAAGACGCGCTATAGCTCACCCAAGGAGCGCCCTTCCTACATTTACGACATGTGTACTTGTGTTGCAGTGTACACACCTCTGTGCTATGGTTCCTATTACACTGAACAAGCACCTATAATTTGCAGCTTTATTCATTATCTCAAAACAAATATATGTGACGTTTTGAAGAAATCATTTTATGACGCGAATAGTATCAATCAGAAATCATCGCCGAAGTAATGCAATATTATTTGAAAACGAACAGAGTCAGATTGGGTATGATTTGTATTGGCGCTGTTACTTAGAGTCAGATCAGAAGCTGAATAAGCTCCTCTTCTGACTCTAAGTAAAAACGCATGAATTAATCAACAGAAATAACCGCGATCAACATTTTAAACTCAACGATTTACAGTGCATACCAATTTATAAATTTTATGTCTGTTTGAGGCTACAAAGAAAAAAAAAACACTTCCCCCCCAGCGGGGAATCAAACTCGGGTCTCTACGGCGCGGCAGGGCTGCCGTGCTCTGAGTCAGCAAATCTCAGCGTTACACCACGGAAGGTGTTGTGACATCCTTGAACCTTATGTGAAAGTGTTTGATGTTTGGCCGTCAGGCTTCACACATTCTATAGTTTATGCCTACATTTTGTAACATTTACTACTAAAATATGAAAAAGTTTATGTTTTAACAATGTGTTTACACAGATTACTGTAGAAACGGAACACACATGAAATGCGTGTGTTCCAAATAACGATCTATTATTTCCACTCCAGTCACTCCCAGATAATCAAACAAGGCATGAGCTGGGAAAACTTAGTGAACGTTTCGCGATGGTGGGGGATGGAATAGCCGGCTTTTTGCTGCTCATCTTAATGGGCACATTTAGAAGACAAAAGAGAGGTGAGAACGGTTTTAAGGTGGACCGGATCTATGAGTTTTTTCGTAGACTCTGGTAATTCTAGTGTTAAGTAAAATTCTAGAGAAAGCAGTCATTATGCAGCTAAATGACCACCTCAATAAACATGCTATTCTTGATAAGTTTCAGTTGGGTTGTAGAACAAATCACAGTACAGAAACTGCACTCGTTAAAGTAGTAAACGACTTGCGGGTAAATGCAGACAGAGGCCATTTATCTGTTCTCATCCTCTTAGATCTGAGTGCCGCATTTGATACCATTGATCACAATATTCTTAGAAATCGCCTTAGTCATTGGGTGAGCATCTCTGGCAGTGTCTTAAATTGGTTTAAATCCTACCTGACAGGTAGAAAATTTCTTTGTTAGTTGTGATAATTATACTTCAAAGACACATGCTATTTTATATGGTGTTCCACAAGCCTCTATCCGGGGTCCGCTGCTCTTTTCGATCTACATGCTTCCATTAGGTCAGATTATCTCGGGGCATAATGTGAGCTACCACAGCTATGCTGATGACACACAGCTGTATTTATCAATAGCACCTGGTGACCCCGACTCTGTTGTTTCATTAACACAATGTCTTACTTGTGTTTCTGAGTGGATGAGTAGTAATTTTCTCAAGCTAAATAAAGAGAAAACTGAAATTTTAGTGATAGGCAATAATGGATATAATGAGGTTATTAGAAATAAACTTGATGCATTAGGATTAAAAGTCAAGACGGAGGTAAAGAATTTAGGGGTAACTGTTGACTGTGACCTGAATTTTAAATCGCATATTAATCAGATCACTAGGACAGCATTTTTTCACTTAAGAAATATAGCAAAAGTTAGACCTCTTATATCACTGAAAGATGCTGAGAAATTAGTTCACGCTTTTGTTTTCAGTCGACTAGATTACTGTAACACACTCCTCTCAGGACTACCCAAAAAAGACATAAATTGATTGCAACTAGTGCAGAATGCAGCTGCTAGAATCCTAACTAGGAAAAGAAAATCCAAGCACATTTCTCCAGTTTTGATGTCACTACACTGGTTACCTGTGTCTTTCAGAATTGACTTTAAAATACTGCTTATGGTTTATAAAGCCTTAAACAATCTCTCTCCATCTTATATATCGGAATGTCTGACATCTTATATTCCAAATCATAACCTTAGATCTTCAAATGAGTGTCTGCTTAGAATTCCAAGAGCTAAACATAAAAGAAGTGGTGAGGCGGCCTTCTCTTGTTATGCACCTAAAATCTGGAATAGGCTGCCAATATTAATTCGCCAGGCTGATACGGTGGAACACTTTAGAAAACTGCTAAAAACACATTACTTTAACATGGCTTTCAAATAACTTCATTTTAATCCTGATGCTATGCATATTCAATTAATTATCATTACTATTCATGGTGGCTCCAAAATCCGTACTAACCCCTAATTTCTCTTCTGTTCTTTTTCCGGTTCTCTGTGGTGGTGACCTGTGCCACCACCACCTAATCAAAGCACCATGACGTCCCCACATTAATGGATTAAAGGCCAGAAGTCCATGTGACACGTCATCATCAAGTCCTTCCATGAAAACCCAGAATACAGTGAGGACTGATCATTTATGTTAGGTAGAATGCCAAGAGGGGGCTGGGTGGTCTCATGGCCTGGAACCCCTGCAGATTTAATTTTTTTTCTCTGGTGTTTTTTTTCTTTTTTCTGTCCTCCCTGGCAATCGGACCTTACTTTTATTCTATGTTAATTAGTGTTCTCTTATTTTAATTCTTACTTTGTCTTTTTTCTCTTTCTTCATCATGTAAAGCACTTTAAGCTACATTATTTGTATGAAAATGTGCTATATAAACAAATGTTGTTGTTGTAGGGGACCGGCATCGTCACACTATTACACAGTAACCAGGTACATTACACAGTATTGAAAAAAAATAAAATAAAACAAGTACAACTTGGTTTGCAGTATTATCCAGTAGTATAGAAACAGATGTCACACATTTGAACATAATGATCCACATCCGACCTTTTTAAAACCAAATTATCTACAGACACGGCACATTTTTTCATCAAAAGTTCTTCTGTGTCATCATGTTCAACTTTATCGTCTGCTACAGCTTCTGTTTCGAAATGTTCTCTGTCCATTTTCACCTCTCAATTTACATTTACATCATTTAGCAGACGCTCTTATCCAGAGCGACTTACAACAGTGTTTGTTAGTTTTTTTGCATACCCCTTGGGGTCAGAGCGCAGGGTCAGCCATTGTACAGCGCCCCCTGGAGCAATTACAGGTTAAGGGCCTTGCTCAAGGGCCCAGCAGAGTAGGATCTCTTTTGGCACTGACGGGGATTCGAACCGGCAACCTTCGGGATACCAGCGCAGATCCTTAGCCTCAGAGCGTTGCATGCGTATTTAGCGGTGCACCAGCAAAAAAAAAAAAAAAAAAAAAAAAAAAAAAAGGTCCCTCCTTAAACAGTTTCCTGCTGTGCCACGTCCGAATGTTGTTTAGGCTATTTAAACCTGTGTTCCGGTATAAGAGAAATCCATATCATAACAAAAATAAAAAATGGTTTTTGGTATGAACCAGTATACCACCCAGCACTAATCAGGATATCTTAGCAGTTTTCCTTAAGTCCAAATGCAAGTGGCCTTTTGGAATACATAGTACTTTTGATACATCCAATTAACCACCAGCACTACAACTGAGACACACAGGTTTAGGACATGTACTGGGTGAATCCAGATAACAAAGCAAGTGTATGTGTATATATACAGTATTTGTGTGTGTGTGTGCAATTAATATTATTAAAGACCTCAGCTATTCCATGGAAGACCATTAGTATTCACATCACTAGATTTAAAGCATGTTGCTATCCACAGATCATAAGATAACTTAAAAAAGCCACACATTATGACAGCTGCATTAATGTTTCTTCTACATGCTGTCTCGATTGTGCATTTAATGTATGATGTATTCATTGCTGGTATTGTATTACTGTCACTAGTCTGTGAGAGTCATGCAAGTAGGAATTTCATTGTATTATGATCACATGACAATAAAATTGAACCTAACCTTGAAATAAAATACATTGTATGCTAGAATGTCTAAAGAAAACAATAAAACATGCTGTAACAATCTTCAGCACTTCACAAAATCCAAAATAAGTACTCATCTTTCTATAGATGACTCCAAAAAGTTTTATAGCAACTAATCCCAGAAAAATAAATACATCCTTCTTGGTTCTACGTACTTTACAGATGGGGTTATTTGCAACTGCCAGCTCCTCTGCTGGAGACAACGAAGATTAGAAGAGAAGAACATACTTATAAAGGAAAAACTTTGTGGAATCTCATGGGTCATGCGCCTCAAGTGCCTCTGAGCTGCAAGAATTTGTTTATTATTGATGAGCTCACATTAAACTATGAAGTATGTGCTAGTACAAATAATAAAAAATAAAGTCTCATGCTGACATGAATAGTGACATAGTTTCTTGGAAGGAGGAGATGCATCATTTTAAGTTTTGCAATGTAGATGCACTAAGGGACACTTAAATCAATAGCCACAAAGGATGTTTAGTAAAAGGGGACTTACTTGAAGTGCACTATATAGTAAATTGTGAGAAAATAAAAGCCATGTGTATCAAAAAGAATTAAAGCAATGTGCTGCCTTTTAATCCAATTGTTGAATTCTGGACATGCTCTCAATCTTTTAAACATATAAACATATAAGCAAAAACATAGGGTGGTAAGTTTTATACAGCATTACACAGAAATAAACAATTGTTTGGTATAGTCACGATATATGTACTTAAATCCTTAACTATTCAATAAAATGGCAGAGTGTCTAATTCAAAGGCTTCAAGTACAGTGAGGATCTGCTAATATGTGACAGTTTCAGTGAAAAAAATTAAATGGATCATTTTTGAGACCTGCAATGGATATGAGTATAACTTGCATGAATTAATGATCAATGTAAGTCTCGTTAGTAATGCTACTTAATTATTGAATGTTTAGGTCAAATTTTAAAGCTTAATTTTTATCAATGTCATTTTCGTTGTTTACAACACTCCAATGCTCCAAGCAGTGTCTCATGTCCACTTCAGTAATGTCATTGACCTCACTGGATATGACATTACAAATATGGTCGATATTGTCCCAAACTGTGAAAAGAATTAGCAATAGTCAGGGTTTTTTTTAAATCCTTTTGTTCCTCGACTTTGATTTTTGCTATGTCCTTTGGTTTTGGTTACTCATGCTTCTTGTTTTTGCAGTTCTGACCCCGATCCTCACGTGCATTTGGCATTTCCTGGTTTCCCTTTTCACAAAAATTCTGAGAGACAGTCTCGTTATGTTCTACAACAACAGTACAGTTTAGCCATGTGTGTTGTGTCCAGCAAAAGTAAAACAGAGTACAAATGAGTCCATCTAATGTCAAATATTAAGACATTATTTTTTTTGCATTTTTCACTTAGTAATATAATTACAAATTACTAGTAACATGCATATATTTTTGCCAAAAAAGAGTAGCCAAACACTCTGTTAGAATGACATTTACATAATTTAATCATCGAACAGTCAATCAGGGTATTTCAGTAGATTTCCTTAATTCCAAACGTAATTGGACTTTTGGAATACAAAATCGATATGATCATTAGCAGGAATAGAACTCGTCCATAATCCGATTCTGTATGTAAATTGAAATAGAAAGTGTCTGTTAATAGAAATATCTGCAAAAATGCATGTTTTACTACTTCTTTTAAAGAATAGCATTTCAAACTTTTTATTAAAATGACAGTGTAACAATGGTAGTGGACTTTAAAACACAAAAAACAAATTATTTAAAATAAACTGAATCACAGATATGTACAGTATATTTCTCTTATGTTTAAACAACCTACAGTTTTGACAATGATATACCTCAAAGAGTTTAGAAAAGCATAATAATAGTAGGAAAACTCACTAATAACTGATGATCGATCCCTCAGTGGTGACATGCTGTCTTTACTTAAGGATCATTAAAAGTGACACATTCCCGTCCCAGCAGCTGTACTCTTCAAGATTGCAAAGCTGAGAGGTATATTTAGAAGAATGGGAATTACATGCAGCAGGACCTGCTTCTGCTCAGCTACACAGACAGCTGCCCATCTAGCTGCTTACTTGTGGCATAGCTGATTATGAAGCAGTACATACTGATGGTTACATTTGGTGACAAGTACTAAGCAATTTTAGAAATGTAATTCTAAGGGGAGTGTTTCCTTATTCAAATAAGATACTTTGCTATTGTAATGTCAATTAATTTGCAGACTAGTTTATAATTTAATTTTCTCTTGGCTACAAGTGACTTGATATGTGTAAATGAAAATGGGACAAGCCTCATTTAATGTTTTTATGTTTAAAATGTCAGACGGTGCTAAACAATTTAATACAGTATTAGTGTCTATGTTAATTTGGTACTTTCTGTTTGTAAACGTAGGTAATTTCTTAACTTACACCCGTTTATTGCAAACATAATTTTGGATGCCAATTGGATTTTTGCTATTTTTTCTGTACTCATCAACTGTGTTTTTATTCACACATAAGACTTAACATCCGCAAGATGCAATTGAGCAAGCAGGTGCGTGTGTCCTTGGTGCTAAATGCATAGGAATAGGGAAAATGGGCAAAGGGCCAGAGTGAAGCCTGCACTAGAAAGCAGCATTAAAGAGCTGGGATTTCATTCAAGAGACATACAATTAGGTCCATAAATGGGGCGGAGTGGTGGCACTGGGGCGGAGTGGTGGCTCTGAGGCTAAGGATCTGCGCTGGTATCCCGAAGGTTGCCGGTTCGAATCCCCGTCAATGCCAAAAGAGATCCTACTCTGCTGGGCCCTTGAGCAAGGCCCTTAACCTGTAATTGCTCCAGGGGGCGCTGTACAATGGCTGACCCTGCGCTCTGACCCCAAGGGGTATGCGAAAAAAACTAACAAACACTGTTGTAAGTTGCTCTGGATAAGAGCGTCTGCTAAATGATGTAAATGTAAAATGTAAATGTAAATATTTGGACAGAGACAACTTTTTTCTAATTTTGGTTCTGTACATTACCACAATGAATTTTAAATGAAACAACTTAGATGCCGTTGAAGTGCAGACTTTCAGCTTTAATTCAGTGGGGTGAACAAAACGATTGCATAAAAATGTGAGGCAACTAAAGCATTTTTTTAACACAATTCCTTCATTTCAGGGGCTCAAAAGTAATTGGACAAATTAAATAACTGGAAATAAAATGTTCGTTTCTAATACTTGGTTGAAAACCCTTTGCTGGCAATGACAGCCTGAAGTCTTGAACTCATGGACATCACCAGATGCTGGGTTTCCTCCTTTTTAATGCTATGCCAGGCCTTTACTGCAGCGGTTTGTTTGTGGGCCTTTCTGTCTGAAGTTTAGTCTTCAACAAGTGATATGCATGCTCAATTGGGTTAAGATCAGGTGACTGACTTGGCCATTCAAGAATTTTCCTCTTCTTTGCTTTAATAAACTCCTGGGTTGCTTTGGCTGTATGTTTTGGGTCATTGTCCATCTGTATCATGAAACGCCGCCCAATCAATTTGACTGCATTTAGCTGGATTTGAGCAGACAGTACGTCTCTGAACACCTCAGAATTCATTCGGCTGCTTCTGTCCTGTGTCACATCATCAATTAACACTAGTGTCCCAGTGCCACTGGCAGCCATGGATGCCCAAGCCATCACACTGCCTCCACCGTGTTTTACAGTTGAAGTGGTATGCTTTGGATAATGAGCTGTTCCATGCCTTCTCCATACTTTTTTCTTGCCATCATTCTGATAGAGGTTGATCTTGGTTTCATCTGTCTAAAGAATGTTTTTCCAGAACTGTGCTGGCTTTTTTAGATGTTCTTTAGCAAAGTCCAATCTAGCCTTTCTGTTCTTGAGGCTTATGAGTGGGTTGCACCTTGCAGTGCACCCTCTGTATTTATCTTTCATTCAGTCTTCTCTTTATGGTAGACTTGGATATCGATACGCCTACCCCCTGGAGAGTGTTGTTCACTTGGTTGGCTGTTGTGAAGGGGTTTCACTTCACCATGGAAATGATTCTGCGATCATCCACCACTGTTGTCTTCCAAAGACGTCCAGGTCTTTTTGCGTTGCTGAGTGTACCAGTGCTTGCTTTCTTTCTCAGGATGTACCAAACTGTAGATTTTGCCACTCGTGATATTGTAGCAATTTCTCAGATGGGTTTTTTCTGTTTTCGCAGCTTATGAATGGCTTCTTTCACCTGCATGGAGAGCTCCTTTGACCACATGTTGTCTGTTCACAACAAAACCTTCCATATGCAAGCACCACACCTCAAATCAACTCCAGTCCTTATATCTACTTAATTGATAATGACATAACAACAGACTTGCCCACACCTGCCCATGATATAGCCTTTGAGTCAATTGTCCAATTACTTTTGAGCCCCTGAAATGAAGGGATTATGTTAAAAAAATGCTTTAGTTGCCTCACATTTTTATGCAATCGTTTTGTTCACCCCACTGAATTAAAGCTGAAAGTCTAAACTTCAACTGCATCTGAGTTGTTTCATTTAAATTTCATTGTGGTAATGTACAGAACTAAAATTAGAAAGAAGTTGTCTCTGTCCAAATATTTATGGACCTAACTGTAGCTTTCCTTTGACTTCTAAAGACTTCTTTCAAACATTCAATCATTGTGCAATAAAATGGATGATCTTAAACTACTTGCAAACTCTAGGATTGATTACTCACTTGATTCAGTGTTTTATTTTACCAAAAACTTTCCTGAATGATTTGATTCAAGATGAGGCTGTCAGCCATGTCTTTATTTGTAATTTAGGCAAAGCAATGTAATGTAGTGTTTACCAACACCCACCCCCTCCTTTACGACTGAGCCTTTTTGACTTTTACGACAGAGCTGGGAGAGGATGTGCTTTAAACCAGTTTGGCAAGTGTTTCTCTGCTAAAGTCTTTCAACCCCAGCAAGAAAGACTTAAAGACATATGGTCTTGGGGGTGGCAGGTTTTAAGATGTTGTATTCCCCCATTGGTCCGAGGTATGGCTGTTTGGAATTGGCTTGTGTCAGACACTTTTAAGTATCATGATGTCCTATTGGCTGTAGGGGTTGGACAGAGAACTTATAAATTTGCTTGTTCAACCACATTCTCTTTCTCTTGCTAACCTGTGACAATGTATAAGTATCTTTCTCTTACCAACCAACATATGATGAAGTCTCTCTCTTACACTAACCAACATCTGAAAGAAGCATCTCTCTTGCTAACCTGTGATGACGAAGACAACACAATGAAGAGCACAGTTTAGCAGCCATTTTGAACAGACATGTGGCTGAAAGCTGAGCACCAATGATGCCTTAACTAGAGACATTTAAGTAACTACAAGTCTGTGTGCCGCTTGAAACTACATATCACCATTTAATCAGGTTGTATGGTTGCCAATATTCAAATGTACTTTGCATATTGTTATTATTTATGAATATTATCAATAATACATTATTTTATGTGTAACTTAACTTCTGCTTGTCTTTTTACTACATCTAATTGCATGAGGTTATAGATATAGAAGGGAAGGTGGGGATAAGTTATATACTATGATACCTTATAAACAGTGGTAAGTCTGTGAGATTAGGCATTTTTACAAAGGCTACTTATTAATAATACAATAGAGGAAAGTAGAGCAATATATTACTCTACCAAGACAAAACATTTACTAACAAAATGTAAATCACAGATGTCAAAGTGTTAGGAAGAAGGTGCTTGTCTCATATGAAATTTCTGACAATTAACTGCAAACTGCTGAGTTTGCAACCATCACTCTGTTTTATGTTCCCCCTCAATTGCATGCTACTACTATAGTGCAGCAGATCAGTCTATATGGAAATAATTTGTACACACTATGTAATAACTATGTTATTTCTAGTAGGATTAACTACTGCAATGTTTATTCACTGGCAGTTTAAATCATTCTTTATGCAGCTTTCAGATACTTCAAAATGCTGCTACATGAATTATTATACGAACCAGAAAATATGAACACATACCTCCAGTCCTCAAGTCCTTACACAGGCGCCCAGTTAGGCTTAAGGCTGATTTCAAAATAGCCTTAAATTGCAAAGGCTCTACTTATCTGAGCTTATCATTACTTACCAACCAGAGTACACATTGAGATCCCAAGAGACCGGCCTAATTAAGGTTCCAAGAAATCATAAAAGAACAGTAGGAGTTAAGAGTTTTAGTTACAGGGCCTGAAACTGTGGAATGATCCGATTGCTAATATAAAATATGTCCCTTCAGTCTCAGCTTTAAAATCCCAGCTAAAACTTATTACTTTAGTCTAGCATACCCTGAATACAGATGTCAATTAGCTGTGCATACTGCATTTGTTTGTTTTTATTTACACATAAATATAAGTATCACAAATATTTTAAACTATTTTACTAACTCCCCTCCATTCCATTTCTTTTCTTGGTACAGTGATCCCCCGGCTACTCTGGAAGATACGTTCCAGACCCACTCTCGATAGGTGAAAATCCGTTTTTTTTATAGTTTAAGCCTTAAAATACCCCTCCCACACGCTTTAAACACATGTAAACTTATTAAAACACACTTTGGATACTCATATGATACATGATATATGTCAGGCTAAAGATAATAATAATATGTCAGGCTAATAATCATCATCAGTTTTACCTCCTCCTGTATGGTCACGGTCTTCCTCTGGTGCTTAGGCTTACTGCTACCAGAAGGCTTACAAGATGCAGGACGCTTGGGAGCCATTGTACGGCTTAAAACAAAACGAAAAGTTCACAAAAGTTTACTCACAAAAGTCGGACCACAAGCAAGGTATGTGATACGCGATTCGTCAGGGACCAACACTCGCTGTTCTTGCGAGATTACACCACATTAGCAGCAGCTAATCAGAGCCCAAGAGAATAAAATCTGCTCTGATTGGTTGAGTCTCCTCTTTCAGCCAATAACGGGCTTTGTAAGAAATCATCTGGGTGCTGTAACACGAAACTCTTTGTCTGCTGAAAACCGTATGCTTTGTTATGAATTGGCTGCAAAGTACACTACAGTAGGCTTGGGCGGTAATACGGTAATATGGTATCCCGCGGGATCTAAAAATAGCAACGGTATCAGGTTCAATACCGTTATACCGTCATAAAAACAATGCACTTATATGGGAGACAAGGATTAAATATTAAATATAATTTATTTAATGCCTAAAAATGCGTATGCGTGGTTGTCATCACGTGACAGCGTGGAGGAGAAAGAGAGAGGTGGGGAAAGATGGCGAGTCGCGCACCAAGTGACCTGGTCTTGAAAAAGAATGCAACTTCTGCAGTTTGGCAGTATTTCGGGTTTCGACCGAACAAGAAGGGAGAGGCGGTAAATACGGACGAGGCAATTTGCAAATTGTGCAACAAAAAGGTGACCGCGAGAGATGGAAATACCTCGAACCTAAGGTCGCATATACAAAACCACCATCCACTCACTGCTGCGAGGATGGACCCGAGTTCACTCAGTGCAACAGTTTCAACGCCTCCTGATGCAGGACCAACAACATCTAGGTCCACCGCCAGTACGCAGCCGACGATAATAGGGGCCTT
This sequence comes from Erpetoichthys calabaricus, assembly GCF_900747795.2. Taxonomy (NCBI): domain Eukaryota; kingdom Metazoa; phylum Chordata; class Cladistia; order Polypteriformes; family Polypteridae; genus Erpetoichthys; species Erpetoichthys calabaricus. The sequence goes on along the minus strand of NC_041398.2, from coordinate 196,950,200 downwards.
CGGGAAATCAACAAAGTACAAAAGGGACAGTGTCTGTTGGAAAACCTGTACTGATGCAGTGACAAAATACTTGGCAAAGGAAATGGTCTCTTTCCACACAGTGGGAAAAAAGTCCTTTACGGACATGGTAAAGGTCCTCGATGCCCAGTATGCGCTGCCTGGACGGAAATATTTCTCACAAACAGCCGTCCCACATTTATATAGTAAAGTTAGAGACAATGTTCAAGTGCTGCTGTCAGCGGCAGACAGTTATTCCTTAACAACTGACATGTGGTCGTCAGTTAACATGACACCATATATGTCTCTGACTGTCCATACTATTACACCTGACTGGAAACTTGAATCCAAATGCCTCCAAACTACATATTTTCCTGAGAGTCATACAGCGGACAATCTTGCTGCTGCGCTCAGAGCTGCACTTCAGGAATGGCAACTTGACGAGAAAAAACTTTCAGCCATAACCACTGACAACGCTGCCAACATTCATGCCGCAATCAGGTCCCTGCATTGGCCGTGGCTATACTGCTTCGGTCACAATCTAAACTTGGCTGTCACAAATGGATTGCATGACCAGAGGCAAAAAACCGAGCGCGCCCTCGGACTATGCCGTAATATTGTCGGGGCCTTTTCACACAGCTGGCAACGTAAGCATGAACTCCACAAGAAGCAAGTGGACTTGGGACTCCCAAAACATAATCTCATAATGGTAAGCATAAAACGTGCAGAGAGTTCCTCAGGGGCAGGGGCTCAAATATAAAAAAAGGGGCATATATATATATATATATATATATATATATATATATATATATATATATATATATATATGCTTTGCATCACATAAACAAATTATATTGAAAAGTAGGCTATACTAAAATAGAAGAACATTTTTTAAATTGTAATTTTTTTCCTGTATTATTTATCAAATAAATGCAGGCTTGATGCGCATAAGGGACTTATTTAGCCTAAAATAAATGTGCATGCAAATTTGACCAAATGGAATAATATACATTAATGGACTTATTTATTTATGCATTCATTTGTTTATTTAGGCCTATTTATTCATTCATTCATTTATTTATGCCTATTTATTCATTCATTTGTTTATTTAGGTCTATTCATTCATTTAATCGTTTATTCATCATTCATTAATTAATTCATCCATCCATCCGTCGGCAGGACTGCGCAACTCGCTGGGACTCCAAACTGGCAATGGTGGAGCGCATCCTCGAGCAGGCCCAAGCGATCAGACACGTCCTGTCTGATGACAGAAGGAGCAGCCTGTCCCTGGCCTGACAGGACATGGACATCTTGAAAGCTGTTCACGAAGCACTGAAACCAGTCGGTGACTTCACTGATATTTTGTCAGGAGAAAATTATGTGACCAGTTCCTGTATCCTCCCCATACTACAGCTCTGCAGGGACAATGTGTTGGCTGCGTCAGAAAATGACCTCCAGCTAACAAAGTCAATCAAAACTGGAATTCTAACAAAGCTGGAGGCCAAGTATGAATTCAATTCAGTGCGCAAAATATTGCGAAAATGCACTTTCCTCGACCCTCGTTACCGTGGAGGATATGAGACGGATGACAACACATTGGCTGAGACCAAGGCTGAATTACAGGCTGAGATCGTGAGCTTAGAGGCAGCAGGTCCAGTGGCCATCAGAGTGGAAGAGGGAGAGGCGCAACCTGCACCCTCACGAAAAAAGATGACTCTGGGAAGTATGCTGCAAAAAAAATCTGATGCAATGGCAGGTCCCGTCGGCATTGGCACCGTAGAGGACCGAGTCGGAGCTGAAATAACAGCCTACTGTTTGGAGCCAGTTACTCAAAGAGACGAGGACCCACTTCTCTGGTGGAAAAATGCTGCCGGGCGTTTTCCCCAGATGTCGCGAGTGGCACGAAAGTACCTGTGCGTCTGTGCCACAAGCACACCATCGGAGCGGGTTTTCAGCACCGCAGGTAAAGTTGTCGGTCCACAACGTGCCCTGTTAAAGCCGGACAAAGTAAACATGCTGGTTTTTCTAGCGAAAAATCTTGACTAGATTGATGCCACTTGCCATTCGTTCCTATTCGCACTGTGTTTATTTTTATTTATTTAATTGATTCAGGTATTTTTATTTGGTTTACGTTAAAAACAATATTGGAAAGAAGACTGGAAAGACGTTTTTGTTTAGGACTATTGCTTTGCAATACTTTTTATAATATGGATGATGTTTATGTTAATTCAACTCTGGTTGACTGTTGTGGGTTTATTTGCACTTTTTTATAAGCTGCTCTTCTTTGTTATTAAAAGTTGTTCAGGCGGTGTGATTTAATTTAATTGATTTGTGTGCGCGTCTCCGCGCGAAAACTGTTCTGGATGTTTATGTTAATTTAATTCTGTTTGACTGTTGTATTTGCACTTTTTTATAAACTGCTATTTGTTGCTAATAAAAGTTGTTAATATTGTTCTGCATGTTATTTTGTTATTGTTTCAGTATTAGTGTTTGATATTCAGTTTCTGAACGGTTTAGGCACAAGCCAACAGTTTGCTGACGCTGTCTGAGCCTTATGTCACATTTTTTTTATTATTCACGGTAATACCGTATACCGAGGTAAAATAGGGAGGAGGTTTGACGGTATCAAAATTTGGATACCGCCCAACCTTAGACTACAGGTACAGGGCGTGATGATAATTATTATGTTACTCATATCTTTAGCCCGACATCCGTATATCATATGTGTATCCAAAGTGTGTTTTAATAAGTTTACATGTGTTTAAAGCATGTGGGAGGGGTATTTTAAGGCTAAAACTATAAAAAAAAATGTGGTCTTTCTATATCACGGATTTTCACCTATTGCGGGTGGGTCTTGAACGTAACTTCTGCGATAAGCAGGGGATCACTGTATATCCACTAAACTATACATTATATCTGGAGGTTTAACTGCAGTGAAGACTTTTCTGGCCATGAGATCTGTCACCGTTGACCTCTCTATCATAAGAAAAATTCTGCAACATTATGCCTATCTCAGGCTGCTGTTGTGTGCCATTCAGGCCCTGCAATCAACATCCTTAGCTTTAAGATGAATCTGTTTTAAGTTGTTAACAGGACTCCATTAAGGATGCATCCTGCCTCCCATCTTGTGTGTAAGCTTGTAGACCCCTTGATGGTGCCATCTGTGCCCCAGGTAGACAAGTTTATATAACTCAGTTTCTTGCTATCAAGTAAGTGTAGAGAATATAGTGGTACTCCCATAGAAATCATGCACTGGTAGCATGATTACAGGTATTATATCACATCGTGCCAATGAAGTGCGTGAAAAACATTTCTAATCTCTAATTGTACCTTTATCCTCACCTATTGGCATGGCTTTTGGGTAATCCTAAAAGAATAAGACATAAGGTAAAGGCAAATGTAATTAAATTTCTACGCAGTGCTTCCACATCACATTCTACATCACAGGAAGAGAAGACGAGAAATCCAGGTGGACACTGCAGTAGACATGCTGATGCCTATAATTGAAAGAAGCCATTCAAAGTTAACTGTACATCTAGTAAGATGCCCAATTGCACCCCTCAAAAGAATTGCACTGGAAGGAGACCCGGACACAGAACCAAAACTCACTACGAGGATTATATTTCTCAGCTGGTCTGGGTGCACATTAAATTCTTAAAAATGAGCTTAAGCTTATTGTTTGGGATAATTAAATCAGGTATGCCCAGTTCAGTCGATGAAAAATTTAGCAGAAAATTACAGAAACTCTAATGTAGAACAATTATGAACAACTTCAACAGAACAGGTTTTCCTACAAAACTCACTCACCATTCACAAGGCTGTAGAGACCTAAAAGCTTGCAGAGAAGCATCCATTCCAGCAAAGTCCCAAAATTTCACATCATAGTCATAGCCACCAGTGACCAGACGGGCACCAGAAGGATCCAGGCCCAAAGCAGACACCTAAAGTTCAAAGAGCACAATTAGTTATTTTTCCTACCAATTAAAAATTATGAATTATGAACCTGTAAACGTTCTTTTTGACAAAATGAACTATGAACCATCTTAGATTAGTCTAAAACAGCTAAAGAAAAAAATTATCCATAAAAAGAAAAAGCTTACAAAGAAAAGACACAAACCAAACAAAAAGGGCTCAATAATTTTTAATTTCTTTAGCAATCTCAAAACACTCGATATTATATTATTCAACTAGCAAAATGCCCGCGCTTCGCAGCGGAGAAGTAGTGTGTTAAAGAGGTTATGAAAAACTAAAGGAAACATTTTAAAAATAACGTAACATGATTGTCAATGTAATTGTGTTGTCATTGTTATGAGTGTTGGTGTCATATATATATACATATACACATATACACACACATATACACACATATACAGATATATTATATATACATATAGACATATATGTTTTATATATATATTTTTTATATATATATATATATATATTTTTTATATATATATATATATATATATATATATATATATATATATACATACACATACATACATACATACATACATACATATACACACATAGATGCACTTACAATAACATAGAAATCAATATAAACAACATTAACATCATTATCATATGAGAATATTAAGTAATATATAAGAAGCACATTTCATATAAATATAAATTATTAAACAGTAAAATCTTCTTCTATAATTTGCTACCGTGGCTTTTCGTTGGTCTGTCCAGGATTTTAAATCACCTGTAGCTTGCAAACCGTTTCACCTATTGACTTGAAATGTGGTACACATATAATACGTCACGTCTGCTATCCGCTTTATGGGTGATGATTGTATTACTCTTTTTATGTTTATTTTATTTTAGAATCAACTCCTATCTGCGCACACCAGGGCGGCCGTGGGCAGATGCGTATGGTGTATTCACTCCATGTTATCGTGCATTGCGCTGTCACTGGTATTTTGATAAAAGAATTTGAACAATATATAAGAAGCGTATAAATTATTAAACAGTAAAACATTAACATTTAAGAAGTAAAGTTACATTGAGTACTACTGCAGTGCCTTCGGGTATACCTCATTTTTTGTTTGCCCATTACATGCTTAAATGTATACATTTTTTGGTGTACCTACCCGAGAACACGCGACATATACCGAGCGTGGGAGAAGCATGGATTTTAAACACGCGTTGAGTTCATCTGCTGGTCTCCCTCGTGGAATAACTGGTAATGTTTGAGTAAAATGTACAGCGAGTAAAACGACATCACCTCCTTTTTTTTTTTTACGATCTCTGAGATCTTGCTTTTTTCGGTTCAAGGCTTCATAAGCTCTTTTATGTGCCATGGTGTACTTAATAACTACTAATTATCCCAAACCATCATCTTTGAATGTTGCAAGACTTTCGCCTTGTATGTAGATCGGGGTAATTACATTCATTGCATTCCTAGTGTGAATCACAATCTGATTGTATGGGTGGTTACCTGGCACTGTAGGGTTGCCACCCGTCCTTTAAAATATGGAATCGTGCCGCGTTTGAGAATGAAATTGCGCGTCCCGTTTTGAATCAATACTGGACGGGATTTATCCCGTATTTTTTTTATCATTTTATTTTTAAAGCAGCGTGTCATGCAAATCATCCCACACGCATTTTATGAAGATGCCTCCTTTCCTACTTTTGATTGGGTAATACTTGATGTCATCGTTAGTTTGATTGGTCTTTTTAACTGTCCAGTGAGGAGGGCGTGTCTTTTAAGTAGAGTCTGCAAAGTGTTGGCACTGAGATGTGGCGTCAGTGCCATAGTTGAAGCCCCTAACGTTGCGGTCAGCAAGTCGGCTAACATCCGCCATGTGCCGTCTTTCAGTTGCGAGAAGCAGATCATAGAATGGTTGAAACTGTTGCCCTTAACGTTGCGCCACGGCGTGTGGTTCGTTTATACCTCGTGTCTTCTCATTAAACTTTTATCTCGCGAATATGTTATTGCAATCCGCAGCGGGAGCGTTTCTATAAACTTAATTTAAACTTACGTTTTACACCGTGCTTTGTTTCCCTTATGAACATGCTTGTATGCTTCACTCGCTCCGTTCTCAATTGTTTAATTAATTTTTTGCTCTTCGCTGTTTCCGGCTGTTCCTCCATTTCCCCCTACTTCGTTCTTTTATCTCGCGATTATGTTATTGCAATCCTTAACGGGAGCGTTTCAATAAACTGATTGAAAACAGTTTTGCATTTACCTTTTTAGTAAAAGGCGAGCTTTTAAGCCTGAGAAATCACCCCGTAAATGCACACGTTTAATTGCACATGTGTTAATATGTATGGTTACACAGTATTAAAAGACAGTGAACAACGTCAGTTACCTTTGTTCCCGCGTTTGATAAAAGGTGAGCTTTTAAGCCTGAGAAATCACCCCGTAAATGCACACGTTTAATTGCACATGTGTTAATATGTATGCTTACACAGTATTAAAAGACACTCAATAATTAACGTCATTTACCTTCGTTCCCGCGTGTGACTCGTGCTGTAAATCTCTTCCTTGTTTTTAGTTCACGTGATTACGTAGGAGGCGTGATGACGCGATACGTGACTCCGCCTCCTCCATTACAGTGTATGGACAAAAAATATGTTCCAGTTATGACCATTACGCTTTGAATTTCGAAATGAAACCTGCCTAACTTTTGTAAGTAAGCTGTAAGGAATGAGCCTGCCAAATTTCAGCCTTCCACCTACACGGGAAGTTGGAGAATTAGTGATGAGTCAGTCAGTCAGTGAGTGAGTCAGTCAGTGAGGGCTTTGCCTTTTATTATTATAGATTACTTAGCCAAAACCACATCACTGTGTAAACTGCTCTACTGTGTGCCAACAAGAAAATATTTAACTAATGACATTATACATATGCATCAAAAGGTGTAGAGGTAAAACGTAAAACCAAAGAATTAACTTTTTAATAATGTCCCAAATCACAAACATTTAATGCCTATTTGTTTGCTATTACCCCAGATAAAAAATTAATTTTGTATACCCGTGTAGTTAGTCTTCATAAACTGATCTGTGTGTTCTTCTTAAAGGATGCTTGTTATCTTAGAATATCCAGAATACATCAGAAAAATATTACAGCATTAACAAACAATGGAGTCATTTGTTTTCTAGACATGGTCTCTGTAAGGAAATGCAGTCACTCTTGGTCCCTTTTTGCTTACAGAATGTTTCTATAGTTAAGACTCTTTAAAATTAGTATTCTCCTCTTAGTTGTTCAGATCAGTAGCTAAAAAGGGCCCTTAAACTGATTTACCATGGCATTAAGAGTAGAACGTACAAACTCTAAAAGGCAGGTTGCTCATTAACATTGCATATATACAGTATTTAAATAATAAAAAAAACACTATAAACAAACACACACACACACACTACAGAAAGCATTCACTATACTGTCAAAGGTATTGGGACACCCCTCCAAATAACTGAATTCAGGTGTTCCAATCACTTCCATGGCCAAAAGATGTATAAAATCAAGCACCCAGGCATGCAGACTGCTTCTACAAACATTTGTGAAAGAATGAGACGTTCTCAGGAGCTCAGTGAATTCAAGCGTGGTAACCATGATATGATGCCACCTGTGTAATACGTCCATTTGGGAAATTTCCTTGCTACTAAATATTCCACGGTCAACTGTTAGTGGTATTACAACAAAGTGGAAGCAATTGGGAACAACAGCAACTCAGCCACGAAGTGGTAGGCCACGTAAAATCACAAAGCAGGGACAGCGTATGCTAAGGTGCACAGTGTACAGAAGTAGCCAACTTTCTGCAGAGTCAATAGCTACAGACCTCTATACTTCGTGTGGCCTCTAGATTAGCTCAAGAACAGTGCATAGAGGGCATCATGGAATGGGTTTCCATGATCGTGCAGCTGCATCCAAGCCTTACATCACGTGTCCTCTGGAGTAACAAATCATGCTCCTCTGTCTGGCAATCCAATGGACGAGTCTTGGTTTGGTGGTTGCCAGGAGAACGGTACTTGCCTGTCTGCACCAAGGTTATTATAGTTTTGCCTTTTTATATTAGTTTTTATTTCTATATTTTTTCTGACCTTACTTGGAAATTCAGTTTAGTTTTAGTTTTCCTTCATCGTGTATTTTTAGTTTTAGTTTAGTTTTTATTTCACAAAGACATTTCTATTTTATTTTTATATATATTAGTTTCAGTTTTAGTTTTAGTAATTATGGCATGGAGCGCCTACATAGTTAATTTTGTGTCACAATTAGACAGAACTGTATACTTAACAGATTTGGATATGAGTTTAACGTTAGTGGAAGCTTACTGCACTGCCCGGTTTACTATCTGGTTTTGGTTTTGTCTGATAAAAACAAGCATAATCAAAACTAGATACTGAATATGAATAATTTTACGCAATTTTATAATTTTTAAAATATTTTCTCATGAAAATCACAGGGGCTTAGGAAGAACAGGGCTCTTAGACTTGGATGAGTGTGCAGACCCCACCTAGCTGTATTGAGGAAAACAAAGTACAACAAGCATGTAGTGTCAAGGTTAGGGGCAGTGAGTCTTGAATAGACCACCATAAAGGACAGTAAACCCATAATGAGCAGAGCAAGAGCAGGTAATAGGAGTACGGACAGGCATAAAACAACAGAGACAGCGTCTGAGATTAAGAACAACATATACATTATCTAAACCTGTTTATCCAGAGTAGGATCACAGGAAACCTGGAGCCTACCATAGCAGGTTTGGATGCAAAGCAGGAAAAATCCCTTGTATGCAATATGTATGATAAGGCTGATGAAAAGAATATGATATTTCAACTATCTATTTTGAGAGACAGAGAAAAACATTTAAAAAGGGAGACAAATATTTTAAAATATAATTCTGCTAATGGATTACTTTCATAATATCAGGCATTTTGAGTTGTGAATATGAACTAAAAAAGATAAATTAATAAATATGGAATAAATACAAAAACTCATTAGTATGCTTAGTTTTTCATCACTTGTCAGACTCTCTACCTTTGTATCGCTTTGTTGTTAAATGATGTTTTTAAAGCAAAAGTGATTGGTCAGCAACAATATGCTGATCTTGTATGATGACCTAGTCAGTCTCTCGATCAGTGCCGTTTTATTTTCAAAAACTGGGAGTGCTATCCCCTCGACTTTCTTGTATACTCAGATATGGGGATGGATACTTGAGGAGTAAACCGCAAGACAATGATTATATTTTTAAATTATCAACATTAAGGAACCATCAACAACAAATCAAATGAATAATATATTGAGCAATTATTATAAAAGTAAAGTTGAATAAATCGGACTCTGCAGCTGTATAAATAAAAAAAAAATCGAGTATGTGTTCAGGTAAAGTACCACTTCCGGGTGATCGATTTGGCCCAAAAGTTAATACAGATCTATAATTGTGGTGTAACAACCACATGCCGAATTTCATCCATCAAACAGACACACATATGCATACACACGTGCGCACACACACAATTCCAAAAAACAGTATTGTTGGACACTGGTTAGTCTATAACGTCAAGATTCATCAAAATATCGAGGTCGAATTTTTTCATGATTACTATACTTTCGTATATGAGAAAGTAAAAACAATTTCTCCTGTGCGAAGTGGCAGGTGAATTGATGTCAACAAAAACCAGACACCTGAGAAATAAACTGAAACGTTACTCACTCGTGATTTTTCTGTCCATATGGTAAACGTTTTGATGACCAGCACATTCTGATTTCAGCCGTTTGAATTACATCTTGACAAGCACAAGGAAAGGTGGCACGCAAATCGCTTTCTATTTCCCATGCACTTATTTCTTTACGCTCCTGCACTCAGCTTGCTCTGTCACCGCAAATGCTGTGTGAACAGTCGCCCTCCGTCACCAGCCGCCGTTCACTGGATGAAAATGTGCAGGCGGCTCGTTGTGGATGACTTTCTGTTTTAGAATTAAAACTTACAAGGGTTAAAGACTAACGGCAAGAATATTCATTCAAAAACGAAAACTTAAAATATTTTAGTAAATTATTACTTTATTTCAGTTAGTCTTTCCAGCTACTTTAATAGTTTCGTTTAGTTTTAGTTTTTCATTTCAGTTTTGTTAATTATTTTATTTCAGTTTACGAAAATGTTTTTTTAATAATAGTTTCAGTTTTGATTTTAGTTTTCGTTAACTATAATAACCTTGGTCTGCACTGTGCCAAATATAAAGTTTGGTGGAGGGGGCATTATGGTGTGAGGTTGTTTTTCATGTGTTGGGTTTGGCCCCTTAGTTCCAGTGAAATGAACTCTTAATGCTTCAGCATACAAAGCCATTTTGGACATTTTCATGCTCCCAACTTTGGGGGAACAGTTTGGGGATGGCCCCTTCATGTTCCAACATGACTGCGCACTAGTGTACAAAGCAAGGTCTATAAAGAAATGGATAAGCGAGTTTGGTGTGGAGGAACTTGACTGGCCTGCACAGAGCCCTGACCTCATCCCGACAGATCACCTTTGGGATGAATTAGAGCGAAGACTGCAAGCCAGGCCTTCTATTTCAACATCAGTGCCTGACCTCACAAATGCTCTCCTGGAAGAATAGTCAAAAATTCCCATAAACCAATTCCTAAACCTTAAGGGTGGGCCAACTCCACATTAAAGCCTATGTATTAAGAATGGGATGTCATTAAAGTTCATGTGTGTGTAAAGGCAGGCTTCCCAGTACTTTTGGCAATATAGTGTACTACTATGCTTATGTCTGCAGGAACATAGTAGCCAACAATGCACTTTATAAAAGATCAGTTTGACCAGACATTAAAGGAAACCACATAACTGAACCAATGAAAAGATGATACAGTTTCAGGAAAAGATATGCATGTATTAATCCAGCTTTCATATTCTCATTTTGCCTAAAAGCCAAAAATCAGTAGAAGAAAATCCTTTGAAGCCACATCAGAGAAGACTTTAAGTCTCACCTAGAGAGGATTATGCCAGTGAAGAACCTGGAGCATTGCAAATGGTGGAGCACAAATTTCTTTAGCATTATCTCAGATTTTGAATTATTTTAATTGAACACAAATGGGGGGAAGCTTGTTATTTTATCCCAATACTATGCTTTATACCTAATGGCACTACAACCATGGCAACATTTCATCTAGAATGTAACATTTCTTTCACATACCATTGAGCACAACCTTGTCACTTTTACCAGAATATGTGTTGTAGGGATTTGGTTTGACTACCATTGATTCAAGATAAGAATGTTTAAAGAAAGTGTTGAAATGTACTTGGCCAAACCAGACATTCCAAAGATGACCGAACTTACAAAACCTGACCAGTATAGTACAAGATTGGAACTGACTGATTTGTTCATGTTCCAGTGAAGAGTGGCAAACAAAGCACAGAGGAATGAAAATTGGAATTAACATTTTTCAAAACCCGATGCATTCATTTGGACATACTTACTAGCATGCACACAGACTCATACCTGTTTTAAAAAACAGTTAAAGACTTTTCTATTTAGGAAAGCATATTAACAAGAATGCTACTAATTATTGTTGTTTTATCTCTGGTTTTAACTTGTTTTGCCTTTATTTAAACTTTGAGATTTACTACAAATGTAAATCTCTAGGGCCTAAAGGACAAATAACAGAACAGTTTATTTAATTCATCATAGATCACTTGTCTTAAACTGGACCTGGGATTTTGATTTCCTAATTATAACTGACACAAAATGTTAATTGACTCACTGTTAATTATGTTTGTTTTATCAACAAAGGCTGTTTGTTTTAATACATTTTGTAAAGTAAAAGCTGCCACATTATTTCTAAGTAACTTAATATTAAAGAATATATTTTTATAGAACATGTTCTGTATACTATTGAATTGATAAGGATGATTTTCATGAAACAATGTATATTAATAGCACTTCTATTATTACTAAAAAAATTGTTATTAAGTAATGAATAAATCATCCACTCTCAAGAAAGAATACATAATTTAGAAACATGTTGTTGCCAAATGGACCACCTGTATATTTTAGTACTGCAGTACAGCAATATTTAAATACTCCAGGGTGTACAAGAATGAAATATTTCCCATAAAGAATTCTAAAACATTTCCAACAGCTCTCCTGGTAATGCTTCCAAATGTAAATATAAAAAAAATTATCTGATGTTGACATCATGAAGACCAAAAATATCATTAGGGTAATTAATTGCATTATCATTACGTTGATAGTATTTTTAGGAGCTTAAAAGAAAATAAAGAAATACACCTTACCGTCTTTGTGCCATGCTGAAGTGTGATTTCATGCGTGTCGGGAATTCGTTGCACAGGGTTCTAAATAAAATAATTGTAAATGTAAGTTATTACAGGTAACAAGGAAAAAGTATTTCATATATTCTGTGCTGTAAATTTGATTTTTTTAAAACAAGATCTTCAGGAAGTTAAAAAAAAAAGTTATCCTCCCAAATAACCACATAATGATAAGTGTTCTCACCAGAAATTCTTTCCAGTCAGGTGGGGCGGGATGGGGAAATTTGGTGGTGGGGAAAATTAAATGTGCACTATTTTTATTAGTTAATTATTATTAATTATTTTCCAATGCTCAATATGACTTCATTTTTTAAGGTTTGACACTTGTGCCAGAATATTTTTATTAAATTTAAGAATTATCCAATTCAGGATCCTGCAACCCTAACACTAACAAAAATTTTAAATGACAATTGTTATGACATAAACCAAGAGGCACAAGTATTGTCGTTGTCGGGAAGAAAAGTGAAAACAATGAAAAAAAAAGTATGGGAAACCTAATGAAGATAAATTTTAAAATATTCTTCAAAGCCAACTTGCATATGCAGAAGGTGTCTTCAGTTAAATATGTATTCTTCTTTTCTTCCTAGAGGCCCAGTTGTCTGCAGCTTTCCCATAACCAAAGTCCCCAGGATCTGGGCCCTCCAAGGAGATCAGCATGAGATTATTTAGCATGCTTTGATTCATGCGATTTCTCAAACATGTCTTGATCCTTTTAAGGGCAGAAAACACCTTTTCACATTCAGCTGTGCTCACTGGGATCACTAGCCCAATATGAGCTAGTCTGGCTAAATTTGGAAATGACTCTTTGAGCTCTGATGTCGTTGCCATTTTTAGTAAAATCTGTTTTGGACTGAAGTCTTTGTATGATTGACGTCTGATTATTTTTGACACAACTGTCCTTTCTTGCCTGTTGCTTTCATATTTTAAAATTGGAGGGCTACCATTTTTGTAGTAATTATCGCAAAGAATTTCAGCAGACTCACTTGAATAGTGAATTTCTGCATTGAAAACTTTTGAAAAGCTGGAAATAATTGGCATGTCAGGGAATATTGCATCTAGGTGCTCGACAACTGTTTCTAGGTATTTATCATATATTGCAGTTTTGAAAGACATTACATCACTCTGTGTATAAACAATGCGGAGATCTGACCATTCTTCTGCCAGACAATGCTGAAGGCTTTGAAAATATCTCCCAGGAGTATCTTTCAACTCCATGATGGACAATTTTGCGGCGAGCAAAATCGGCTCAATTTCAGTAAGATTGACATCTTGCCTTTGCCAAATCTTAGATAAGTTAGACAACAAAGGTAATATGTCTGAATCCATCATCAGAGAGGAAACAAAATTGTATGTTTTATTACATCTGCTTAATCCTTCAGCTGTGATGTCATTTCGTTCAGTGGCCTCGCTTTCCAGTGCAGCTATGACACTCATCATACACTGTCGTAGAGACTGTACTGCAAAGTCATGAGACAGCCGTCTAGAGTCACTGGCCATTTTCAGCTTAATCTGGGGAATGTTCAGAATATTTTGTATTTCTGTTAAACCAGCCATTCTGAAGAATTCTGGAAGAAATAGATCAGCTGCCTTAAGATGTCGTTCAGTTTTGTTAAATAAGGTACAGCAGCTGCTGCTTGGGCACATGCAAGGGCGAATCAATGGTTTACACAGTGGCAGTTGACCAAGAGTCCAGCTGTTTTATCTTTAAGCAGTTTTGCCACACCTTTCTGTTTCCCAATCATAACAGCCGCTCCATCTGACCCTAGTCCAACCAGATTAGCAGTTTTCAAGCCTAGAGTGTCCATAGTCTCACTCAGTGTGTTGGTTATAGTCTCTGATTTGCCATCAATCATATTGCGGGTTGATACAAAATTAATTCTGACCTCTTTAGTGACCTGGCAAACATATTTAATGTAAATAATTGTTTTACAACACACAGAATACTGAAAATTTTTTCAGTGTGTAGTGTACTGTATATTTTTCAGTATGTTAGACTTTATTTCTGATGCTAAGACATCCAGCAGCTCTTGCATTATTCTTTCAGAGGTGTAATGTGCATTTTTACCAACATTGAGATGTTGTAAAAAGGAACAACCCATTTCTTTACAGTGTTCCAACAGCTTTTCAAACAACATTGTATGTGGCAACTCATTTTTTGCCAACCAATACATGGATCTTAAAGCTCCCACAAAGGCATCTCCCTGTAAGTTATTTAACACAGATACAGATCTTTCAATTTGACAGATTCCAGTTTGCTCTAGTACATGTTTTCCTAAAAGGTCGGCAGCAGACTCAATGTGGGTTTTACTTTTTTCATGGTCCAAAAAGCTTTCTTTTCAAATTTTTGTGCATGGCACGTTTACCTAAGGTAACTCCCTCCTTGTGGGGTGTTTGTTTGAATATTTCACGCACAGTGAGCACCACATACCATTTCCTTTGACCATTAGCCAATCAAAATCTTTAAACCATTGTTTGTTGATGCCGGATAAGTGGTGCTTAGATTTATCAATTGGCAGAGTGTGTGCTGAAGAGATTTCCCCTGAAGGACCAGCCTCTGCAATGTCTTTGTCTGAAATTGCCACATCAGGAGTTGACACTGCATCATCCTTAGTTTGTGGCGTCTCTTTTCTGAAAAAACTGAGCAGTGTTGTTTTCTGAACACTTTTTTTACTCATGTTGGTAAAACGTTTGGAAAAAAATAAAAGTACCTATGAATAAGACTTTTGAGTGGGAAAGTGGGAGCCTGTTGGATATTCAGTGCACACTTGCACAACGGCAAGGCAAGATATGAACAAAAAAAGGAATGGCAGATGGGTCACTTTAACAAAATCCTCAGCAATTCAGTGACAAAACTTTTGCACAGGACACAGTGTGTGCTGCAGAGGGTTTCTGTACACTTTATGCAATATGGACGCAGGTCCAAATATGACCAAATATAAGAACAGCAGATGGGGTCACTTTAACAAAACCCTCAGTATGAGCAAATATAAAAACGGCAGAGGGAGTCACTTTAACAGGAACCACAGTGAGTGCTACAAGGATTTTTGCACACAGAACACATCTAATGCTTAAACAACCGTATATATATTGGTTTGCTATGTACTGAACAAGAAGAGAGCAGCTGTACGCTTAGCAGCAATACACAGACTGCACTGACACTGAGAACAGAGATGTCACTTCCTGATGCCCTTTTTCTGATATCTGACAGGCTGGTTCCACTAGACTTTTTTTTTTTTTTTTTTATCAGTCCTCCTCTCTCCCACATACCTCCATATCCTCTTGCTTGTGAACTGCCGCTCCGCCCATGCTATTACCATGTACAGCCCCCTCTCAAAAGCCCACCTCCCCATACGCTTAGCTTGTGAACTCTGTTCTGCCTCGTCCCCGCTATTAGCTTGTTCAGCATCGAGTAATCGGCAACATCCCACCCCACGCCTCTCCCCTCGTCACATGCGACCCTGCTTCTAAAATATTTGCCCACCTGCCCTCTCGTCCCTTGCCGTCTCTGCAGACCATTAGATCTGCCTGTGCCTGTAGATCTGCGGCTGTCATCTCACAATGTCATGCAAGATGACAAGCCGGGCGCTCAACTAAATTAGCCAGGCAGATCGCCCGGCTAAAAGACGCTAGGGAGAACACTGATGATTTCACTTAGTCCAGTTATAGGGTCAAAAGCAATACTGTCGTAAACGCACTGGGTACATGGTAGAAACTACCAATAGATGGGTTACCTTTTTGTCACAATACACTCTAAGTTAGAGTTGCCATGGAACATGAGGTATAGGTGGATAACTGGAGCACCTGGACAAAAACTCAGATGAACACAGTGAGATGTTCAAGCTTTACAAGCATAATGGTGCCAGAATTCAGACACATGGTTCTGAATTTTTGAAGCAGCAGTTCTAAACATTGTGCTACTCTCACTGCTGCTTTCATCTTCTAAACTGAAAGAAAAATGTCATCATGAGCTACTTAACTACAAAGAACAAACAGCAAATAAATAAATTCACACATACATAAATACATAAAAAGAGAGGTGAATGAAATGTTGATTCTTTGTTCCCAGAAATGCTAGCAGATTATTAATTGAGTCTTTGAATAGTTTGTTTAAAATGACGTGAAGAAGCCTCCCACAAACATCTCACAGATAACAGTTTGTAAATTATTCTGTAGTTTGTCTAAAATGTACATGGAAAATTACGTTGCCTAATACTTGAGTATATAAAAATGACAAAAAGAAAATTCCTTGCTACACAGTAAGGTTCGTTAGTTTAATGTACTGTGTATACACAAATTTTATGATTTTATTGTAGAGTGTGAATAAATTAAGAAGGGAAATGGGAATGCATCCACAGACAACATTACTTTAAACTATAATAATAATAATACATTTTATTTATACAAGGCGCCTTTCAGGGAACTCAAGGACACCGAACAACAATAAATAAATAAATAAATAAATAAATAAATAAATAAATAAAAGACACAATTATAAAAAACTTAAAACATCAGAAAATCTAGAAATTAAAACCAAACAAAACCATTATAATCAGGAGGAAAAAGAAAAACCCATTTTAAACAGATGCGTTTTAAGTTTACATTTGAAGGATGAATATGATTTGATATTTCGGAGATCCGCAGGCAATGAATTCCAGAGCTTGGGAGCAGAACGGCTGAAAGCTCTGCTCCCCATGGTGGTTAGACGGGCGGGAGGGACAGTCAGATGGGTGGAGGAAGAGGATCTAAGGTTACGGGATGGAATGGCAACATGAAGAAGGTCAGACAGATATGGAGGGGTGAGGTTATGGATGGCCTTAAATGTTAATAGTAGAATCTTAAAATCAATACGAAACTTAATCGGGAGCCAATGAAGCTGCTGCAAGACCGGAGTAATATGGTGAATAGATGGGATTTGAGTGATGGTACGTGCTGCAGAATTCTGGACTAACTGAAGCTTATGAAGAGATTTATTCGGGAGACCAAAAAGGAGTGAATTGCAGTAGTCCAGCCGAGAAGTGACAAGACTATGAACAAGAATGGCAGTAGTATGAGGAGTGAGGGAGGGGCGAATGCGATTAATATTACGTAGGTGGAAGTAAGCAGACCGGGTGATGTTATTAATGTGACATTGGAAAGAAAGAGTACTGTCGAGGATGACACCCAGACTCTTGACCTGAGATGATGGGGAAACAACAGAGTTATCAATAATAAGAGAAAGATTATTGGTTTTGGATAATGATGATTTTGAACCAATGAGGAGAACCTCAGTTTTGTCACTGTTTAATTTAAGAAAATTCGAAGAAAACCAGGATTTAATTTCAGCAATGCAGTCAATAAGCGAGGGTGGTGGAAAAGAGGAGGTGGGATTACCAGCAAGGTAGAGCTGGGTGTCATCAGCATAACAGTGAAAATTAATGTTATATTTGCGAAAAATATTGCCAAGGGGAAGAAGGTAAATAATAAAAAGAAGAGGCCCCAGGGCTACCAGAAGTAACAGTGGTGGGTTGGGATGTGAAGGTTTTAAGTTGTATGAACTGAGTGCGGCCTAAGAGGTAGGATCTAAACCAATCAAGTGGAGTGTGGGTAATGCAAATCAGAGATAATCTATTAAGGAGAGTGGTATGACAAATAGTATCAAAGGCCGCACTCAGATCAAGGAGGATGAGAATAGTGATTAGACCAGAATCAGCAGCCATAAGGAGGTCATTAGTAATTTTAACAAGTGCCGTTTCTTTACTATGAAGGGGGCGAAAACCAGACTGGAACTTTTCATATAGATTATTGTGAGATAAGTGGGTGTGAAGTTGGATAGCTACTATTTTTTCAAGAATTTTGGAGATAAAGGGCAAGTTAGAAATGGGGCGAAAATTATTGAAATTAGTAGGATCAGCACCAGGTTTTTTTAGTATTGGGGTTATAGCAGCAGTTTTAAAAGATGAGGGAATAATACCAGTAGTGAGAGAAGAGTGAATGATGGCAGAAATAAGAGGGACTAGAGAGGGGAGGCAGGCTTTAACCAGAACTGTAGGCAGGGGGTCCAGCTGACAAGTAGATGACTTGGATTTGCAGATGAGATCTGAAATTTCAGAGGAAGTGGGAAGCTGGAAAGAAGAGAAAAAGTGAATAGGCGAGTGTAGTTCAGAAGGAATATAGAGAGGATCTGGACTAAGGTGCTGATGTATCTGTTGGATTTTCTCGTTGAAAAAAGACATAAGAGAATTACCGAAAGCAGTTGAGTAAAGGTGAGATGGTAAAGAGTCTGGAGGTTGTGTAACATTATTAAGTAAAGAAAACAAAGTCTTGGTGTTACCTGTATTACGAGTAATTAACTGAGTATAATAATTAGACTTGGTTTGAGCTATACAATCCTTATAATAGAGAAGATGATTTTTATACATCTTTTTGTGGACAAAGAGTCCGGATTTTTTAAACAGCCTTTCAAGTTGCCTGCCCTTAGCTTTCAGAAGCCGAAGTTCAGGCGTAAACCAAGGGGCAGAAAAAGAAAAAGAAACAGAACGGGTTTTTAGCGGAGCCAGAGAATTAAGAATACCATTAAGACAGGTGTTATAATATGAGACCAGTTCTATGGGAGTGGATAAATTATAAAAGTCCATTTGGGAATCGATTCTAGAAAACAGCAAATTCAAGTTAATATTCTTAATATTGCGAAAGGCTATGAGACGTGGAAGCTTAGGAACAGAAAAGGTAAGTTTGGCATTGAATGAAAGAAGAAAATGGTCGGTTATAGTGAGTTCATCTGCTGTGAGATCAAAAGGAACAACACCAGAGCAGCAGATCAGGTCCAAGATATGTCCTTTACAATGAGTAGGAACATCAGTGTGCTGCTGGTATCCAAAACTCTCCAGGCAAGATAAAAAGTCTCTAGTGAGAGGGATATTGATATTGTCCAGATGTACATTAAAATCCCCCAGCAGAATTATATTTGGAGTAATTACAGATAAATGAGTAAGGAAGGTAAAAAGATCGTTCAAAAAATTGTTGTTTGACTTAGGAGGACGGTAGACAGTTGCAATGATGGTAGGAACTGGGCCAGACAGTTGACACACAGTCGATACAAAAGAGCTAACAGCAGGAGCAGACAACGGCAGGACTTTCCACTTCTCGCGATAAATAATCGCGACACCTCCTAAACGGCCAGAGGCACGGGATTGACAAGTGTAAACAAACCCCGGGGGGGTGCATTCATTAAGTTGTGAAAAGTTTTGAGGTTGCTGCCAAGTCTCAGTTAAACAGAGAAAGTCAAACTTACGGTCAATGAGGAGATCCTGAATGAGATGTCCCTTGCTTGTGAGTGAGCGGATGTTCAGTAGACCAAAGCTGACAGTGTTGCTGTCGCATTTGACAGTGGTGTTAGTCGACCGAGCTAAGCTGGCCAACACGCTATGGTCAGCGTTCCTATCTGTGTTGTGTGGAGGGTGCCGAAAATCAGACTAATAATATCCTAACTAAACTAAACTAATATTCATCCACAATATATTTTCATCTCAGCTCTTTTGTTTCCAGTTAAATGCTCCTTTGTTGATATCCACAAGTCATTTCCTTCTCTGTCATGTGGCAGCATTGCTTCTGAGTGCCTTCTTGGTCTCTATGATTAAATCTTGACTTTCAGCACATCCCTCACCATATCTTCTCTTAAAGTGTCAAACTATTTTTGAAAAGAGACAGCATCCCCCACTTTGTAAATGTATTCTGTTTTGAACCTAAATTAGACATCAAGTTTTTGTTAGTCTAGGGTTACCTAAAATGATTACTTAGAACATTTCATCCGTACAAAAAGTCTACACATTAAACAGCACCATAAAATGTCATACTGTCATTTATGATGGACCCATTTAGAGTCACCAGTTAATATATTATGGATGTCTTTAAGAGGAAGCCCTAGAGTATGTGTAAACTGCAAACAGACAGGGACCAGCCATGAAACTGAACCCAAGCTCTTAAAGCTTGGCATTGACAGTCAATGTAACATGTGTGCCACCATACTGCACATTGCCTATTTAAGCAAAATAAGAACAAGCTATATGTTCTGTATTTCAGAGAAGAAAGTATTTTCTATAATACTTAGACAGCTGGTTTCTATCCTGATAATGTTTTGATTACCAGTTCTCTCATGCTAGCAATCAGTTACCAAGAAAAATAAGCTTTTTTACTTGTGTTCTGAACTGTGACATAATACGAAATTGTTACAAAATGTGACGACGATAAATTTGTAATCAGTGAATAGACATTAATGGCTTTACACAGCTGAGAATTTGTCAGTTAAAGGAAAATTTCTTAGTATAACATTTCATCACCGTATTTTGCTAACACAAAAAATAGCAAAACTCAAACTATTTTTTGAAAATATGGGATTAATACATATTACGTGAAATAAGAGGATTAAATTCTTTGACTCTGCATTGATGGGCTTAAAGCAAAAGAGGGCAGAAGTAATATTACAAAATATTAAAAAATAAATGTTGCCAGAAAGAGACAACCTTAATAAATACTTGGTTTTAAAATGATCAAACCAAAACTGTGCTTTTATAGTGCAGAAACAAAGCAAAACTTAACATAATAGGGTGTATTTTATTTTTATTTTTTTGAAAAGGAGAACATTACAATTGCATATTACTCAATCAAGCATATAATTACATAACCAATACAACAATTTACTTCAAAATCAATCCTGTGAAAACAAAAGAAAAATAGAAATACAAAGGAAAATTAAAAAACAAGATTTAACCAAAACAAAGAGGAAAAAAGAAGTCTGACTGCAATATATTAAAACTAGAATATTTATTTTATTTTAAACATGTTGCTGAATTATTTTTTATGTACTTCTCTATTTATATTACTGCAATTATTATCCCAGCCTTCCCACTACCTTTCCATGCTGTCTTATCACTGCCTGCTTCTTCACTACAAAACTTGAAAGTATACCAAATTCCTTGATCTACTGACAGCATAACACCATGATACATGTACATGTGTAAATTTTACACACATTTTTTTATGACTTACATCATTTGTAATGTAGTACTAGGGTGTTGTACAGTGTTAGCCATTATGAATGTAGAGAAAAGCCAACACCTTTTATTGGCTAACTAAAAAGATTACAATATGCAAGCTTTCGAGGCAACTCAGGCCCCTTCTTCAGCAAGATGTAATACAGAAACTGGAGTTCCCTATGTTTATATACACACTCTAGGACAAGAAACAACATTGGTAAATCTTTAAATGAGAAATTTTAAATGTAAAAAATTAATAGATTCATTCAGGCTAGGGTTAATTTAACAAGAGAGAGAAGAACAATGTATGGTCAAGATCTCTGGATAAGATAACTGTCCAACAAAGTCTTTTGAAGTTTGTAAAGAGTTTTTTCAAAACAATGTAGATCTGTAGACAGGTTGTCTGTCATTCTGAGAGATGTAAACAATCCTCATATCTGGCCATAAAACTCTTGTTTCTATTCAACCCGTGTTGTAATGTATTAAATTTTAGCAGGAATTTAACTTCCCATTCTTTTCTCTCTTGCTGTGTTTTGAAGTTGCCCATAAGCACTGTGACTTTAAAGTCCCTCTTACAGTGTCCATGGCTATTGAAGTGGGCCATTACAGGAACATCTGTGTTGTCATGTTTAATGTGGAACCTGTGTAAATTCATTCTCTGGCGGAGTGTTTGTCCAGTTACTCCCACATAGAGTGCAGTGTCAGGACATTTCATGCAGAAACTTAGATAGACTACATTAGATGATCTGCAGGAAAATGATCCCTTTATGTGATGTTCAAGTCGGCAGTGTGGTATAACTATACAGTCTGTATCATAAATGTGGGCACACGTTTTGCATCTTTTCTGTAGGCATGGAGATGTGCCATTTTCTGTTGGTTCACTTAGGGAGCTTCGGACAATTAATTGCTGACGGTTTGGTGGTTGTCTGTATGCCAGGAGGGGAGGTTCAGGAAATACATTTTTCAGTGTTTGGTCATTGTTTAGTATTGGCTGAAGTTCTTTTATAATTTTTCGAAGTGTTTCAAGATATGGGTTGTAGGTGACAACAAGGGGGATGCGGTTCTTGTTGTCTGTGTTTGTATATTCCAGAAGGTTGTCTCTGGGTATGGCAGTAACTCTTCTTATTTGAGTGTCTGTAGTTTTGGGGGTGTAACCTTGTCTGATGAAATCTTGTCTGAGCTCCTGCAGTTGTTGATCCCGGTCTGTCGGGTCTGAGCAAATACAATTGTACAGTAATCCCTCGCTATATCGCACTTCGACTTTCGCGGCTTCACTCTATCGCGGATTTTATATGTAAGCATATCTAAATATATAATGTGGATTTTTAGCTGCTTCGCGGGTTTCTGCGGACAATGGGTCTTTTTACTTCTGGTACTTGCTTCCTCAGTTGGTTTGCCCAGTTGATTTCATACAAGAGATGCTATTGGCGGATGGCAGGGAAGCTACCCAATCAGAGCACGCAGTTAAGTTCCTGTGTGCTGCTGATTGGCTCAGCGACGGAGTGCTGCATTAACCAGGAAGTCTCATCTCACTCATTCAGCATTAACGTGCTCCTGCTACTGCTTCAGGGGCCGTGTCCAAGCGCCAACAGAAGATGCAAATGATTGCAGAAAAGGTAAAAGTTTTGGATATGTTGAAGGAAGGGAACAGCTACACCGCTGCAGGACACCATTACAGCATCAATGAGTCCACAATTCTTTTTATTTAAAAAGGAGAAAAATCATATAAGATCTACGGCCACAGTGTCCTTTAACCAGGGCGCAAAACGAGTTGCAAGTGGATGTGATAAGGCAGTAGTCTGGATGGAATCTGCTTTAGGGATTTGGATTGAAGAGTGCTAGAAGAAGAACAACGGCGGTGCTACACAGTCGCCTGAAGAGGCTCCTTTAGAAGAGCTGTAACGCTATCCTTTGTTGTGCAGTAAAATTAAACTCATCGTTATCGGACAAGTCGTCGTGTCATTGTTGGTGAGTAACCATAATTAATTATCTACGTACAATACTTATTACATGTACATAGTTTAGTGTCACTGTACACACATTTTACTGTATACAATTTTTCTTGCGTTGCACGTATTTATTGCTGGTGGCCTGTCTGTCATAATGGCTGTAACATATGTGATATCGGAGACGCTCGATATCTTTAAAATAATATTTAGGTTTTACTGTATATAAACTGTGTTTACATACATAATTACAACGAATCTTACCTAATATCTAAGAGAATACAAAGGGTTTATGCTGTATAATTGTGCGGGAAATGTTTATAATAGTGTGGGAGAGTTTATAAGGGCTTAAAATATATAAAAAGAACCATATGAGCATATGGTTTCTACTTCGCGGATTTTCACCTTTCGCGGGAGATTCTGGAACGCAACTCCCGCGATGGAGGAGGGATTACTGTACCGTATTGCTTGGCTGAAAATAATGGAGCGCCGTATATGCTTGGGGTGGAAGCTATCACTTTTCAAGTAGGTCCGTCTGTCTGTCGGTTTGTGAAAAACAGAAGTTACAAGGGTGTTGTCTTTCAGTTGAACGGTGGTGTCAAGGAAGCTGACTTCTGTTTTTGAGTAATTCAGCTTCAGCTTTATGTTGGGGTGAAAAGAGTTATATTCATTATGAAAATGGAGGAGGTCCTTCTCACTGGCAGTCCAGATTATGAAGATGTCATTTATGAAACGGAGATACAACATTGGTTTTACGATGCACATTGACATGAAAACTTCCTCCAATTTTGCCATAAATAGGTTTGCATAGTGAGGTGCCCATTGCAGTCCCCATTTGTTGCAAGTAGCAATCTTGTCCAAAAGAGAATAGATTATGTGTCACAGTGAATTTTATCACCACACTGCAGACATGAACATCACATAAAGGGATCATTTTCCTGCAGATCATCTAATGTAGTCTACCTAATTTTCTGCATGAAATGTCCTGACACTGCACTCTATGTGGGAGAAACTGGACAAACACTCCGCCAGAGAATGAATTTACACAGGTTCCACATTAAACATGGCAACACAGATGTTCCTGTAGCGGCCCACTTCAACAGCCATGGACACTGTGAGAGGGACTTTAAAGTCACAGTGCTTATGGGCAACTTCAAAACACACCAAGAGAGAAAAGAATGGGAAGTTAAACTCATGCTAAAATTGAATACATTACAACATGGGTTGACTAGAGACAAGAGTTTTATGGCCAGATATGAGGATTGTTTACATCTCTCAGAATGACAGACAACCTGTCTACAGATCTACATTGTTTTGAAAAAAACTCATTACAAACTTCAAAAGACTTTGTTGGACAGTTATTTTATCCAGAGATCTTGACCATACATTGTTCTTCTCTGTCTTGTTAAATTAACCCTAGCCTGAATGAATCTATTAATTTTTTACATTTACAATTTCTCATTTAAAGATTTACCAATGTTGTTTCTTGTCCTAGAGCCGGGGTACTCAATAGGCGGACTCCGGTCCGCATCCGGACCCAAATACGGTTAAATCTGGACCGACGCCAAAACAAACATGCAAATTTAATCATAATCCAAATGAGTTCTCAATGAAGTGCGCAATTGTGATTCCGCGCGATATATCTTTGAGGTTTCTACTCGGTTTGGTTGCTTCATCTATGTCCAATCACAGCAGCTGTAACAGTATCGTCATAGCAACGTTCCCACTACTCCCCGCCTCCCCCCCAATACTCGCTCGCTCGCTCATTCACGGCAGCCAGATTTATGTACCGGTCACGTGCTCTGGGTCAGGCCGGTGAACAGGCAGTCTCATCACTCGCAGGCAGTGCAAATTTCGATAACTGAATTTTTTTTTTGCTGACTGAAAGTGAAGATGGCTGGCTCAAGACAGTACATTGATAAGAAAAGAAAAGTTGATTTTGAAAACCGCGAATTTAAGAGTGAGTGGACAGAAAAATATGCGTTCGTGCTCCCCGTGGGAAGCAGAAAACCAATGTGTTTAATCTGCAACGAGACGGTAGCAATAATCAAAAGTGGTAATGTGAAACGCCATTATGAAACCAAGCATGCACATTTCGAACAAAATTACCCTCAAAACTCAGAGGTAAGGACCATAAAAATAAACCAGCTGAAATCATCATATGAAGCTACAAGCAGTGTAATAGTTAGATCAGCCACACAACAGGAGCGGGCAACAGAAGCCTCACTAAGAGTAGCATGGGTCCTGGGAAAAAACAAGAAACCCTTCTCTGATGCTGAAGTAGTCAAAGAGTGTATGAGTGAAGTGGTGACTGCTCTGTTTGAAGGGACTCAAAAGGATGAAATAATCCAGAAAATAAACCAAATACCCTGTTCTGATTCCACTGCTGCAAGACGAGCTGAAATACTCGCTGATGATTTGCTTGAACAACTTAGTTCTGCTATAAAAAAAGCCAAATTCATTTCATTGGCTGTGGATGAATCCACAGATATCACGGACAATGCACAACTCATGGTCTTTGTCAGATTTTTTGATGAAGAAAAGGGAAAATTTCATGAAGATGTTTTGGGTCTCACAAACCTCCATGGACACACAAGGGGGGATATCATCTATGAAGCAGTGACACAGATGCTTAGAGACAGAGCGATAGACCTGAAGCATGTTGTTTCCATTGCTACTGATGGCGCACCATGTATGATTGGGAAAGAGAGGGGATTAGTGTCACGCTTGAGAACTCACCACCCTGACCTCATGGCATACCACTGCATAACTTCACCAGATGGTTTTGTGTGCCAGCCTTGGAGAAAGGTACTCAGAAGTCATGAAACTAGTCAATTATCTGAGAGCATCCTCTACTTTGCAACATCGTTTATTGCGCTCATTTCTAATAGAGGTGAATGCAACATTTGATGATTTGCTCCTTCACAACAATGTCCGGTGACTTAGTAAAGGCAAGGTACTGGAGCATTTTTGGGCACTGCGGAAAGAGCTGGAGACATTTCTGTTGGATCAGAAGAGTGCAAAAGCCAAACCGTTTGTGGATTTCATGAAGAATGACGAGAAAATGGAAATTGTTGCTTTTCTAACGGACATTACTTCCCATCTTAATGACCTTAATATGAAGCACCAAGGCAAAAACAGCACAGTGTGTGACCTCATGTTAGCTGTCCGTGCTTTCCAGAGGAAGCTGGAGGTGTTCAAATGTGACTTACAGTAGGACCTGCTTCACTTCCCAAGACTTTTGGATCAGACTGCAGGAAAACATCACCATCACAATTATGCTGAATTCCTGGACAAGCTGATTAAAAATTTCCAAACTCGCTTTGAAGATTTCCCTTTGGGAAAACAAGTCTTGCTGTGCATCGAAAATCCATTTCTTGTCAAAAATATTGCAGAATTCTCAAATGAAGCCACAAAAGTCTTCCAATGGGCCAGTGCTGCTTCTCTGCAAACAGAGTTAATTGAGCTACAAGAAAACCTAGCACTGCAGGAATCTCACTGTGACCTTGTCACCTTCTGGACAAAGATGGTTACTGCGGCAGGTGTTCCTCTCCTGCAGAAGATGGCCCTTCAAATTCTTACAATGTTTCCCTCAATGTACTGCTGTGAATCTGCCTTTTCCACTATGAACATGGTGAAAAACACATACCGCAACACCCTCACCAATGAACATTTATATCAGTGCCTCCGCCTTGCCCTCACACCTTTTATGCCCAAGTTCAAACAACTGGTGGCACAAAGAAGGTGTCACCTTTCACACTAAAAGGCCTACCATGTCATTTTTTTGTGTATAGTTCTAAAGTTTGGGGATTGCCTTTTTTTGAGTTCTCTATTTGGAATTTGACCGTCACTTTTCCGGACCTCAGACTGAATGGAAATTTAGTAAGTGGACCTTTCAAATTTATATTTGAGTAGCCCTGTCCTAGAGTGTGTATATAAACATAGGGAACTCCAGTTTCTGTATTACATCTTGTTTCTGTATTACATCTTGCCTGAAGAAGGGGCCTGAGTTGCCTCGAAAGCTTGCATTTTGTATCTTTTTAGTTAGCCAATAAAAGGTATCATTTGTAATGGTAACAGTTCTACAGTCTGATGTCATTTATTTGCATGTGGTCTAAAATAAATAATCAACAAATGATAAACATACAGTACATCAAACGATAAACTACACCAGTGCAGATGGCAGCTCAAGTCAAAATTTTTTAAAAATCTCCTGAAACAGAATTATAAAACAAATCTAACAATTAACAAAACCTAGAGTAAAATAATTTTAATTTATCCTCTAAGCATGTGGCTCTCATGAAGTATCCCAAACACTGCCATATGCTGCCATATACGTGTTTAAAGAATGAACACTTGCTAGAAACATAATAAATAACTAAAGATGAATAAGATAAACATTGTATAGGCATTTGCTAATCTTCAAGAACAGTTCTGTTTTCTTTAAACTCTACATTTGATCACTGACATACAGCCTGGGAAACTTTACTAGTTAAACATTGCAGGGCTGTAAACTGCTATTTCTTATAATGACAAGACAGAAAGAAAGAGAGTGCTAAAGGACAAATAACACCCAACTCTAAATCCTCCAGAAGAGATTTTCTCAGTCATTAGGAAGTTCAATTCACCTCCTAAACAAAAAATACAAACTTAAAATGACAGTATCTAGCCTTAAGTAATGGAAGTTAGACATTAAAAATATACACATATGAGTTCAAGGCTTTAGCTGAGAAAGGAGTTGTGTTGAACTGGTCTGCAATTCAGAGTTACTTACACAGACATGACCGTGACAGCCGTCATAAGTAAACTTTACCTATGGCATTTGCATAATTCAGATACCTTTTGGAACCAGGTACTGTGAACAGATGAAGTTAAAATTGAAATCTTTGGCAACAACCACAAAAAGGTTACACTACCTCATGTTTTGATTTCTTCAGAGACACATGGTGCCAAGTAGTGCCAATGTTGGGCTGGCTAAAAATCAAATACAATTCTCTTAAAATGTTTAAAAAAAAAAAAAGAAAAAGAAAAACACAACCCATGATTTTGGTGTAGCATTAGCATATGAAGAAAAATATTATTATTTAATTAATTTGGTAACACTTTAGTTTAAGTACTGAAAAAATGCATCTAATGCTCATGCACCTTTAATTAACAAGACCATGACAAAGGCTACTTTTGGTTTCCTAACATTTATAAAACGTCAGTAGATGGATTATTCATCTCTGTACAGTGTGGCATATTGACACGAAAATGTCCTACTAATATGAAGGATTCACAGGTCTTATACTAAATATGTAACATCAAGAGAAATGTGTCTCAGTTAAACCACCTCAAACCACTCCAAAGTGAACTTTTGTTAGTAGGTCACATTGCAGAGATGAATAAATGCTTTATTGATGCTTTGTAAGTATTATGAAGACCCAAAGATGTGTACGTTAAGGCCTTGTTACATAATAGTAAATTAGTAATAGATGCATTTTTGCAATACCCAAACTAAAGCGTTAACATTAATTTGTTACAGTTTTAGTAAAGCCATACTTTAAAAGTAATACTCACTGCCTACTATAGGTATTTTAATAGACCCCGTAAAATCAATTTAATACCATATGCTATGGAAGAGGTGGGCCCAGGCATGGTTCAGAAGGATTTGGGAACAGTTCTAAACATGCCTGAGCACAGGACACAAACATAACGTTAATGATGCAATGTAATTTCTTTCAATACCATTTGAGTTAAAAACAGGTTTTTACTCTCACTTTACAGATGAACGTGAATTGTGGTTACCAAGTAAACCTGCAAATTCTCCCCCTTAACATCATTTGTATCCATAAAAACTTCTTGTATGTGCAGTACGATTAACAGCAAAAAACTGTGCTACACCCTCAATAAATCTGTAAGATTAATAATAATAATTAATAATATTATTAATAATAATAATAATAATTAATTAAATCTGTAATTATCCTGCCCTACATGACTCCAAAAAAAAATACAAAATAAAGAAAATTATTTTGACATGCACGCTGGCACTCCATGTTTGGATCTTGTTTTGTCTTTACACAAAGTCTCATGGTAATAACAAAAGCATGGCTGGATCCAGAACTTTATGAGTGCAGGTCAGGAGGGGAACAGGGAGAGAAAACAACTGTGCTCAGGCACGGTGCAGAAAAAACATGTCTAGTGTGAGTATACCCTAAAACTGCTTTAGTAGGGCTAATTTTAAGCAGATGAGGCAAAGTCTAAGGTGGATAGACTGGGATAAGCTTTTAAGTGTGGAAACAGTGAGGAGCAGTGTAACAGGTTTAAAAAAAAATTACATGTAATGCAGGACATGTACATACCTAAATTTGGAATTAGTAGGTAATTTTAAAAAACTCCACAGTGAGTTAATAAAGAGTTAAAAAAAGAAGTTGCAAAGGAGGCATATAAGTCCAATGTAACTCGTAGGGCGTATGAGATCATGAGGGCAACCATTAAGAAGGATATCAGGGAGGCAGAAATAGTAAAGGGGAATTAAAAAATACAGACAGTGAAAGAGCAGATGCTCTTAACTCGCATTTTTCTGAGGTCTTCACAAGTGAGCAAGTAGATAACCTCCCAGTGGTAAAAGGGACAACTAAGGAGATACTAAATAATTTAGAAATGCTAGAGGGAGAAGTGTTGGTTAGATTAAATATGCTGAAATCAAACAAATCTCCAGGATCAGATAATATTTACCCTTGAGTTTTTAAGGAGGTTAGCGAGTACATATATAAACCACTGATAGATATTTTTAGGAAGTCGCTGTGCTTTGGAAGGACTGGAAAATGGCAAATATTATCCCATTATATAAAAAGTTTGATCAGGCAGATCCAAGCAACTATAGGCCAGTAAGCATAGCGTGCATCACAGGAAAATTAATAGAATTAATTATTAAATAGAAGATTAAGCAACACATGGCAAGAACAGGAATTTTACTGAACAGTTAGCATGGGTTCAGTAGAAGGAGGTTATAATTTATGAACATACTGGAATTATATGAGGAAGCAACAAAAGGGTATGATCAAAGTGGAGCATACAGTGCATCCAGAAAGTATTCACAGCGCATCACTTTTTCCACATTTTGTTATGTTACAGCCGTATTCCAAAATGGATTAAATTCATTTTTTTCCTCAGAATTCTACACACAACACCCCATAATGACAATGTCAAAAAAGTTTACTTGAGGTTTTTGCAAATTTATTAAAAATAATAAAACTGAGAAATCACATGTACATAAGTATTCACAGCCTTTGCTCAATACTTTGTCGATGCACCTTTGGCAGCAATTACAGCCTCAAGTCTTGTTGAATATGATGCCACAAGCTTGGCACACCTATCCTTGGCCAGTTTCGCCCATTTCTCTTTGCAGCACCTCTCAAGCTCCATCAGGTTGGATGGGAAGCGTCGGTGGACAGCCATTTTAAGATCTCTCCAGAGATATTCAATCGGATTCATGTCTATGGCTCTGACTGGGCCACTCAAGGACATTCACAGAGTTGTCCTGAAGCCACTCCTTTGATATCTTGGCTGCGTGCTTAGGGTTGTTGTCCTGCTGAAAGATGAACCGTCGCCCCAGTCTGAGGTCAAGAGCGCTCTGGAGCAGGGTTTCATCCAGGATGTCTCTGTATATTGCTGCAGTCATCTTTCCCTTTATCCTGACTGGTCTCCCAGTTCCTGCTGCTGAAAAACATCCCCACAGCATGATGCTGCCACCACCATGCTTCACTGTAGGGATGGTGCCAGGTTTCCTCCAAACGTGACGCCTGGCATTCACACCAAAGAGTTCAATCTTTGTCTCATCAGACCAGAGAATTTTCTTTCTCATGGTCTGAGAGTCCTTCAGGTGCCTTTTGGCAAACTCCAGGCAGGCTGCCATGTGCCTTTTACTAAGGAGTGGATCTGGCCACTCTATCATACAGGCCTGATTGCTGGTTTGCTGCCGAGATGGTTGTCCTTCTGGAAGGTTCTCCTCTCTCCACAGAGGACCTCTGGATCTCTGACAGAGTGACCATCAGGTTCTTGGTCACCTCTCTGACTAAGGCCCTTCTCCCCCGATTGCTCAGTTTAGATTGCCGGTCAGCTCTAGGAAGAGTCCTGGTGGTTTCGAACTTCTTCCACTTACGGATGATGGAGGCCACTGTGCTCATTGGGACCTTCAAAGCAGCAGAAATTTTTCTGTAACCTTCCCCAGATATGTGCCTCGAGACAATCCTGTCTCAGAGGTCTACAGACAATTCCTTTGACTTCATGCTTGGTTTGTGCTCTGACATGAACTGTCAACTGTGGGACCTTATATAGACAGGTGTGTGCCTTTCCAAATCATGTCCAATCAACTGAATGTACCACAGGTGGACTCCAATTGAGCTGCAGAAACATCTCAAGGATGATCAGGGGAAACAGGATGCACCTAAGCTCAATTTTGAGCTTCACGGCAAAGGCTGTGAATACTTATGTACAGTACATGTGCTTTCTCAATTTTTTTATTCTTAATAAATTTGCAAAAACCTCAAGTAAACGTTTTTCACGTTGTTATTATGGGGTGTTGTGTGTAGAATTCTAAGGAAAAAAATGAATTTAATCCATTTTGGAATAAGGCTGTAACATAACAAAATGTGGAAAAAGTGATGTGCTGTGAATACTTTCTGGATGCACTGTATGTTATTATTTATCTGGACTTTCAGAAAGCATCTGATAAGGTCCCACATGAGAGGCTGGGCATCAAACTAAAAGAAGTAGAAGTTCAGGGTGTGGTATGTAGATGGATACAGAATTGGCTCAGACACAAGAAGCAGAGGGTTACGAGGCGAGGAACCTTATCAGAATTAGCTGAAGTGGTGTGTAAAAACATAAAATGATGTAATTGAACAAAATGTATGTAAGTACAGAAAATAGAACAGAATGATCAAACTTGTTTGTGTTTTGCGTACGTGACAAAAAGCATGTATACTTTCTGGAAGTTTTCTTTCAATGATGTGTGTGACAAGAAAATATACCTTTAGGGTAAGGACTTTACAAATTGGAATAATACAAAATGAGTCAGGACGCTATTTTTATTGCTTACGTGGTCAACGATCAGGAGACTAGAAAGGTATAAAAGAGCAAGGACATCTGCGCTCGAGGCAGATGAAGTGCGGTGTCCTAGGACTGTGTTTCTCTGTCATTTTACCCTTGTCTGGTATGTATCAATAAAAGGTTTTTACTAATTTTAATTTTCCTCTCTGTCTTCAGTCACAAAAAGTGTCCACAGTTTTTGGCGCCCGGACGTGGGGCAAGAGACGGCCGGTCGACTCCTCCAGCGAGACCATTTCAGTGATCCGTCTTACCAGCGGACTGCCGTCAACTTGAGCGCTCCGGCAGCAGAGCATGCAGCTCCGGCAAAAGTTAGGACTGCCCTGTCCTGAAACAGTTCTTGCGTGAGGAGCCCCTGGTCTCCTCTTTGCTACATCCACGGTGACTGAACGGATTTCCAGACAGAGCTTGCACACTTCCAGGCTGGGGTAAGCACCGGGGAATTTCCGAACATTTTTTATTTTCTAAATTACGGGAGGGCGAGTTTCCTGTTGACCGTCTAGTCATACTCATATCTCAACGGGTTGCTTAAGGTGATGGAGACTTGACCCAAGCAGTTTGACGCATACGAAAGGTCTGACGAAAGGATACTGGCCTCACCCATATCCTAGACTCGGCTGGACGTATTGATGTAGTATTCTGCTGAACCGAATCGGACACGAAGTCACCTGAGCTGGAATCCGGGGATGTGAGCGGACAGGCTAACGGGACGAGTAACGGTGTGGTATATATATGTATGGAAACATAAACAGAAAAAGAGCACAGATTGCAGGATTGCTGTTAGGACGGAATAAATAAATCTACATACTAATAGCAACAATACCGTGTTCTCCTGGGAACTGGGACAGGACCGATAGTTAGGTGTCTCCCCTTGGGAAAAAAGAAGGGAACAGTAAGGGAACAGTGAGTGGCACACTTAATACCTCGCTGATTCATACGTACAAGGGATTAGGCGAATCAGTATATAGTTGGAAAATTAAATACAGGACCCGGGAGGGCAAGGGGACATAATGGGAACTTATAACAGTAAGCCTGTTAATCGCCGCACAAGGGGATCAAAATCATTAATGCTGGAAGAATTATTTTCGGAGGATCAACAGACGCCACGTAAAAATGGGTCTCCTAGGAAATTTATAGAAAAGAAGACAGGTTTAGATTTCAAGAAGGCATGTAAGAAATGGAATAGACAGAGTGGTGGGCGTTGGCCGATAGAGGGGACAGGAGATGTAAGTGAAATACAGGAAACTAGGAAGATCCTGTGTAGGAATAAGCAGGGTTGTTATAATAGTGGACCGTATCGAATGGATATGTTCGATAGATGGGAATTAGTAATAAAAGACAGAAATTTAGAAGCAGTACAGAAACAGAATGAATTGTTGCGGGCAAATGAGGGAAAGGCTAAAAAGGAGAAAGAGGAATTACTAATTACATTACAGAAAGTTCAGACAGGCACTGAACCACAGGCAGATGGGAGGAAAAGGAAGAATAATCCAAATAAAGACCCCCTTTATCCTATTATTTTTTCCCCTCCTCAGTACCAACCTCAGGCACCTCCATTATCCCCTCCTCTATCCCCCATTCCGACTGCCCCCCCTGCACTACAACTAGCAGAAGTTTCCCCTGATGATCCCCCAGGCACAGATCACTATGACCCCTCTACCCATCGTGATGACCCACCCTGTACTAGACAAACCCCCGTCTCCAAATGCACTCGAAGTCAACCCTCCACTCACAAACCAGCTCCAACTTTTTTCTCTTCTGATCCTTCACCTTTACTTACTTGCCCTTTAATAGAAGTTCCCAATCCTCATTATAACCCTGCCCATCCAGCCGGACCCCAAAATCCTACAACAGTTATGATAAATCGGAACTGGGACATCCAAGAACTAAAAGATGTCGTGAATGCACTTCCAGATCCAAAGGAAGTAGGAGGACTAAAATTTGTTGAACAACTTGATCAGTTAGATAGCATGTATAAGCCTAACGCTGCTGAATGGACCCAGGTACTTCGTCGAAAGCTTGGGACCACATGGGCCACTGTTAGCAGGGGTGTCCGCAATGACGTTCCATGGGTATGGAACCCAGCTTTAACTCGAGGACAGGGGATAGGTGGAGAAGGCGAATTTAACCCACAATGGGAGGCGTTGAGACAAAATATTGCAGAAAAATATAAAAAAGGAACGGACTGGTCCCTTATTTCTGCTGCAAAACAAAAGAGAGACGAGACGGTTGATGAATGGGCACATAGGATTCAAGACCTTATGGCTAATCACTCGGGCTTGGAAAATGTTGATGACCGCACCCGAGCTGCAGTTCCACCTTTTGTTTCCGGTTTGCGCCTTGATATACAAAACAAGGTCCGCACTTCCTGTATTGAGTGGGAAAGTGCCACGTTTGATGAAGTCAAACGACATGCTGAACATGCCGAAAAACAAACTAAGCAGAAGGAATCGGACTCTCATGCCAAATTATTGGCAGCACAGATGAACTATTATACCAGGAATACTCCTGACCGAGGCCGAGGGATATGGCCTTAGAGGAAGGGGACGAGGACGAGGAAGAGGGTGGTTTTAGAGCTCCTCCTGTTGACCACAATAAGAATCCTTTTATTCCCTCTCCCTTAAATTCCAATGCTAATTCCTACTCTTGCTACGCCTGTGGTGAAACTGGACATTTTCGTCGGGAGTGCCCTCACAGACAGCAACAGCCCCCACCTCCCCTTATTCCACCTGTTTTTTCTGACACCCCTGACCAACAATACTGGCCATAGGAAAACGCAGGGACCTCCAGCCACTCTTTTCAACTACCTTTGCTCACCCATAATTCAGAGACTGATCCTTTACTGACATTGTTCGTTGATGGCACTGAGACTATTTTCTTAATCGATACTGGTGCCACTCGATCTACCCTCTCGCTGGCAAAGGTCCCTGCCTCGAACGAGACTGTTACTGTGCTTACTGCTTCTGGACAACCTCACCTTCTTCAAGTATCAAAACCTCTTCAAGTCCAGTCACGTCCTGGCGGACATACCTTACTGCATCGTTTTCTTTTGAATCAGCTCTGTCCAGTTAACCTTTTAGGAAGAGATCTCATGACAAAACTTTCTCTTTCTATTTCTATGACTGACAAAGGTTTTTTCTGTTCTACCCCCAAGTTGTTGTGTCAAATTGCCCCTTACCCCAAACCCTCTTTTGCAGCTTGGACTTTAGATATTTCCCCACACACCATTCTCCTCAAAGCCCTACACTCTTTTTCCCCCTGTCTCTTTCCCAATTTACAGGCCCCTGACATTTTACACTGTACTGCCCAATACTTCCCTATAGAAGTAGACACCCCCTGGCTAGAATCTTTCCTTACTTCTGGTACTTGCCCCGAAACCCTTCACATCTCCTGTGTTTTTATTTCATCCACAAAGGCAGCTGCTTCTGTTCATCTTACATGCTCACAGCATATATATTATCTTGGCGGCTCAGTGCCTCATATTTCCTTAGCTAAATCGCACTGTTAAATGGGGGGAAATAGGACCATGGGTAGAAAAATGCCTTGAAAGAACAGACTGGTTACAAGTTACTCCAGGTATTTTTGATACTCCTGACCGTTTAATAACTAAAGTGGTGTTTCAAAATGATTTTTTAGTACATCGCGCTTTGTGCCGTCCTTCCTCTTTTGCTTGTTCATTGCAAACCACTTTCCCTTCTTGGCTCTCTATGCTCCCTGATTCACTATGGTCCCAGGGAAAGAATGATTATGGAAGGATAGCCCATTGTGAGCCTCTGGTGATCCACCCGAAATCCTCCTTCCGCCCGCACCGTGCCCAATATCCTCTGTCTCCCGAAGCAGAGGCTGGCATCTCCGCCGTACATTCCGATCTCGTCAAACGCGGTACCGCCGTTGGACATGGACCGTCATGCCTCAGGGATACACTGAAGCCCCTTGTGTATATGGACAAGCTCTTGCCCAAAATTTAGAAGGCTTTTGGCCGGACAGGATACAGTATGTAGATGGAAATGATATGTAGTGCTACGGAAGAAGATTGTACAAAAGATACCCAGAAATTGTTGCTGTTTTTGGGGGACAATGGCCATAAAGTTTCTAAAGTTAAGCTGCAGCTAATCAAAACAACTGTAAAATATCTAGGTCATGACATTACGTATGGAACAAGAGCTCTCTCTAGCGATCGCATTACAGCCATCCAAAATCTTCCTAGACCGGTCACAAAACAACAGGTTATGTCTGTTTTAGGTATTCTGGGCTACTGCAGACAGTGGGTTCTAAATTTTACTGAAAGAGCACAGCCATTGCAACAATTGGCTAATACTCCTGGCATCCCCCTTTCTGGCCAGGTCCAATGGAATGAACAGGCTGAGAAGGCTCTCTGTGACCTAAAAACTGCTCTTCTATCTGCGCCCGCGCTTGGTTTGCCTGATCATTCTCGTCCATTCACTTTGTTCGTGGACGAAAAGCAGGGATTTATGAATGCAGTACTGACGCAACAACACGGAGATAAACAAAGACCGGTGGCTTATTTTTCTAAAAAACTGGATCCAGTGGCCGCAGCACTTCCTCCGTGTCTTCGTGCTGTGGCTGCAACAACAGAAGCTGTATTAGCAAGCACGGATGTAGTTCTCATGAGCCCCCTAACAGTTAAAGTGCCTCACGCTGTACATTCTATCCTAGTACAAGCCAAAACTTCACATCTCACTACTGCTAGGGCAATACACTATCAGAATGTACTCTGTACTTTGTCAAATGTTACAATTGAAAGATGCTCCACTTTAAATCCAGCCACTCTTCTCCCAATTAACAACGAAGGAGAACCACATAATTGCCATGATGAAATAGCAAAGGTTGTAAAACCTAGAGTAGATCTACAGGAAACACCTTTAGAAACTGGAGAAATGATTTTTGTGGATGGATGTTCCTTGCGATTAAAAAATGGAGCACCCTCAACCAGTTACGCAGTGGTCCAAGGGGACCGCCTGCTGGAAGCAAATGGAATTTCATCAAGCTTGAGTGCACAAGCAGCTGAACTCGTAGCACTCACTCGAGCATGTCAGCTGTCCGAAGGGAAGATCGTAACAATTTATACGGATTCCAGGTATGCTTTTGGAGTCTGCCATGATCATGGAGCACTATGGAAACTAAGGGGATTTAAGACCAGTACTGGCAAACCCATCCAACATCAGAAATTGATCGAATCCCTTTTAGAAGCTATAACCAAACCATCGAAGCTAGCGATTGTTAAATGTCAAGCTCACACAGGAAAACAGGATCCTGTTAGCAAAGGAAATGAATTAGCTGACCACTTTGCTAAAGAGGCTGCATATAATAACACACCAATTTCTTTATTCCAACAGAGAAATGACCAGGACCCTGATAATCAAATTATTTCTTTACAGAGTGCAGCCACGGATATCGAAAGGAGAAAATGGTCCAAAGAAGGGTCCCTCTCTGATGGAGTCTGGACTCATAAACACACTAACAAACCTTTTCTCCCAAAAGCCTCTTTCCCAGGAATGGCAAAAATCGCCCATGGCCTCGATCACGCAGGTAGAGATGCCATGGTTCGAGATGTTGAAAAAACATTGGGAAGCTGTAGGTTTCTCTACATATGCAGAGCAATTTTGCAGACGCTGTGCAATATGTCAAAAGTTTAATGTGGGAAAAGGTACCCAGGTAAGTCCCGCCGTTACCCCTAATTCAATGGGTCCGTTTGAACACCTCCAAATGGATTTCATTGAACTAACCCCGTCTAAAGGGTACCGATATTGTCTTGTGATTGTCGATGTGTTCTCCCGATGGGTAGAGGCTTTCCCTTCAAAACACAACGATGCCAAAACAGTAGCTAAAGCACTAATTAAAGAGATTATTCCAAGATGGGGTATTCCTCAAAAGTTACAAACAGATAATGGCACTCATTTTGTGAACTCCGTTATAAATGACTTAACCACCTGGCTCCAAATTAATGTGCACCATTATTGTAAATACCATCCCCAAAGCGGAGGCATCGTA
This sequence comes from Erpetoichthys calabaricus, assembly GCF_900747795.2. NCBI lineage: Eukaryota > Metazoa > Chordata > Cladistia > Polypteriformes > Polypteridae > Erpetoichthys > Erpetoichthys calabaricus. The sequence goes on along the minus strand of NC_041398.2, from coordinate 196,911,869 downwards.
GAACGATGCAATGGCACTTTAAAAGCTAAACTCGCAAAAATTTGTGAACAAACTAATTTATCATGGCCGGATGCACTACCCTTAGCTTTAATGGGACCAAGGGGACGGACACAACGACAACTGGGACTATCGCCGTTTGAGATTCTGACCGGACGTCCCATGCCCATTGGCATGGTTGTAGGAAATGTGAATTTGCATACTGTGGACAATGATCTTCTCTCTAGTCTTGCAGGTCTGCGAACCTTGTTGAAGGAAATCCACCAGCAGGTTAATCAAGCCTGCAGGACCAGCCCCCTTTCTAAGGATTTACCAATTCCCTTGGGCACCTGGATCCTGGTTCGAGATACTCGGAGGAAACACTGGCATCAGCCTAGGTGGAGAGGACCATTCCAAATTCTTCTATCCACACCACATGCCGTGAAAGTTGAAGGACTGCCTGCCTGGATCCACGCATCACATTGCAAGAAATGGCTATCTTAAAAATACTTTTTCTGTTGACTGTTACCCGCACCCTCTCAGGCTACCTAAGGATGGGTGGTGATCTCTATCTAAGTACTTTACCGCCTCTATGGAAAGGGCATATATGCTACATGAGGAGCACATGTCTCGTATAGCTTCTTCCATTTTCTCCTCCCCATCCCCTTTTCCCCCCCCTTCCCCTTCATCAACCATTTCAATTTAATTATATTGCCCACCTCATTTTGTTCAAAAAGGGAGGAGTGTAAAAACATAAAATGATGTAATTGAACAAAATGTATGTAAGTACAGAAAATAGAACAGAATGATCAAACTTGTTTGTGTTTTGCGTACGTGACAAAAAGCATGTATACTTTCTGGAAGTTTTCTTTCAATGATGTGTGTGACAAGAAAATATACCTTTAGGGTAAGGACTTTACAAATTGGAATAATACAAAATGAGTCAGGACGCTATTTTTTATTGCTTACGTGGTCAACGATCAGGAGACTAGAAAAGGTATAAAAGAGCAAGGACATCTGCGCTCGAGGCAGATGAAGTGCGGTGTCCTAGGACTGTGTTTCTCTGTCATTTTACCCTTGTCTGGTATGTATCAATAAAAGGTTTTTACTAATTTTAATTTTCTTCTCTGTCTTCAGTCACAAAAAGTGTCCACAGGTGTTTCATTGGGGTCAGTGCTAGAAGATTATAAGATTAAGAGGTACATGACTGAAGTGTTTAAAATTACGAAGTGAATTAGTATAGTGGATTCAGACTGTTATTTTAAAATGAGTTCATCAAGAACATGGGGACACAGTTGGAAACTTGTTAAGGGTAAATTTCACACAACCATTAGGAAGTTCTTCTTTACACAAGAAACCTTGGGAATAAGATAGCAAGTAGCATAGGAGACAGTAAGACTTCACGGACTTTCAAAACTAGTCTTGATTTTTTTTAAGAAGAAGTAAGTGGATAGGACTGGCAAGATTCTTTGGGCTGAATGGCCTGTTCCTCTCTAGATTGTTCTAATATAAAAACCTATAGCTAAAATTTTTCATTTTTAGAAAACTGTTTCCCCCAATATTATGTACATTTTTTAAATAAACATTTAGTACACTACTGTGCATGCAATCTGGAATACCCAGTGATGAATATTTTGCAATCAATTTTAAAATATTTCTAAACAACCTATGTGGTTTAGGGTGATTTTTTGCTGTTCACATTTATTCCAAAAAACTACTCAGGATCACTTACTACTTGCCACCCAGTGCTGCTGCATACTGCAGAAAAACTTTCTTAATCACAAAATGTTTGTTTGGAGAGTCTTTGGTTTGGGTACCCGAGTACCCAGGTGGCAGGTTTTTCATATCTTTCTTACTGCTTGGATGAAACACCAATGAACAGCACCTCATTGCTTCTTCAAAAAATGTCTATTAAGGAATTAAGCTCTTTAGGTTGTCATGGAAACAACAAGCCCCTAGAAGGCACTTTTTTGGTGCAAAAGCTCCTTCTTTATACAAATTGGCTCTAAATGCAGCAATAAAACTGAATGAGTCTGGACTCTGGAATGTAATTAAAGTACGCATAGCCACAGAACAATTCTTTCCTTACATTTCTCTTCTCTAGGAGTCTGTGCAGATAGATGTCAGTATCCCAGGTAGCACTGCAACACCACAAATGTAAGTTGCCAGTTTATTAGGTACTAGCAAAATACCCGTGCTTCGCAGAGGAGAAGTAGTGTGTTAAAGAGGTTATGTAAACATATATATACATAAACATATATACATATATATACATATCTACATATACACATATCTACATATACATATATATCTATACTAATAAAAGGCAAAGTCCTCACTGACTGACTGCCTGACTGACTGACTCATCACTAATTCTCCAACTTCCCGTGTAGGTAGAAGGCTGAAATTTGGCAGGCTCGTTCCTTACAGCTTACTTACAAAAGTTAGGCAGGTTTCATTTCGAAATTCTACGCATAATGGCCATAACTGGAACCTGTTTTTTGTCCATATACTCTAATGGAGGAGGCAGAGTCACGTATCGCGTCATCACGCCTCCTACGTAATCACGTGAACTGAAAACAAGGAAGAGATTTACAGCACGAGTCAAACACGGGAACGAAGGTAAATGACGTTAATTATTGAGTGTCTTTTAATACTGTGTAAGCATACATATTAACACATGTGCAATTAAACGTGTGCATTTACGGGGTGATTTCTCAGGCTTAAAAGCTCGCCTTTTATCAAACGCGGGAACAAAGGTAAATGACGTTAATTGTTGAGTGTGTTTTAATACTGTGTAAGCATACATATTAACACATGTACAATTAAACGTGTGCATTTACGGGGTGATTTCTCAGGCTTAAAAGCTCGCCTTTTATTAAAAAGGTAAATGCAAACTGTTTTCATTCTGAAGAGCACAAACCACGTTAGATTTCATGCTCAATAGTAAGCTCAGCACACAGCTTGGTCATATTACAACCGGAGGGGCGAACTGACAACGTGGTATACAAAGAGATCCTTAACAAATAATTATAGATTCATTTTCCCTCAGTTTAAAAAGGTTTATTTTTCTTCTTAATAATATTTTTAAAGCAGTACTTCGCCGCTGCAAAGCGCGGGTATTATGATATATATCAAAATATATCGCGTCATCACGCCTCCCACGTAAGCACATGAACTGACCCGCTGCCGTTTGCAATGCCATATTCGTGAGATACAAGTTTAATGCGAAGACACGAGGTATAAACGACAGTTTGCATCACTTTGTAACAGAGTTAAAATTGCTGTAGCGAGAAACTTTTAACTGCCGGGTCTTAGCTAACATTAAATAAACCCGTGGACATCGCAACATCACACAAGAGAGCGGCTCACGTGAAGTGACTGAACACAGCAGGAGTGATCACTTCGATGAATCAAACCTGTTCAAAAAACACATTACACAATTGATAAGGTACGAAAACAGTATGAAACCAATTGTGGATTTGCGTACAGCCACTGAAACTTTGTGACGGCACGAGACTTCAGGTCACGTGTCTGCAAAAGAACCTCATTCAGGCAACTATTTTTACTGTCGGTGGCTCAGGGGAGAGAGTCTTTATTCCTCGCATCCCCGTTATACCCTCTGATCTCCCATTTCAATTCAAACGCCTCCAATTTCCACTAAGGCTCTGCTTCGCAATGACAATTAATAAGTCTCAGGGACAGACCCTACAAAAGGTTGGCATTGATTTGAGGCAGGACTGCTTTTCACATGGCCAACACATGTGTAATTAAACGTCTGCATTTACGGGGTGATTTCTCAGGCTTAAAAGCTCGCCTTTTATTAAAAAGGTAAATGCAAACTGTTTTCATCCTGAAGGGCACAAACCACGTTAGATTTCATGCTCAACAGTAAGCTCAGCACACAGCTTGGTCATATTACAACCGGAGGGGCGAACTGACAACATGGTATACAAAGAGATCTTTAACAAATAATTATTGGTATAATTTCCCTCAGTTTATTATTTAAAATTTTAAAGCAGTACTTCGCCGCTACGAAGCGCGGGTATTTTGCTCTATATATATATATGTGTGAATGTATGTATGTATATATGTGTATATATATATATATATATATATATATGTATATGTGGATGTGTATATGTATATATATGTATATGTAG